>NW_007377899.1:0-22933 GCF_000475195.1 Diaphorina citri | reverse complement strand
TACATCTTTTTTTTTTTCTTTTTTTTTATGGCTTTGACAATGTGAGTAGGACCTAGATTCCTAAAAAAAGCATTTACGAGTGTTATCTCCTATCCGTTTGTCAAATTTTGTCCCCTCTATAAGTTCTTGGAACTTAGAACCCCATTTTGGATAGTTCAAAATGAATCTTCAAACCGATGAAGCATTTTTAGGAGAAGAATAACCAAAGCTTCTAAACAGATCAACAAATCAGAAAAAAATCCCCAGCTTTTACACTAGCAAAGTTTAAACTTCTGAACTAATTCCGCAAGGAACATAGAGGAATGTCTTGTAGAACAAAAGCTTGCAAAATGATTAAAATTATTTTTTTAGGTTTTGCAAATACTCAGCAGAACTATTTCGAGGCTATCAAAGAAGAAGATCCTTAATAATGTCCACCCAGTATTATGATAATGGTTTGAAACAAAAGGCTAGCGCCATTAGAGGTTCTTGTAAATCGGCCTAGATGAAAAATGAGAGAGCCACTGTCAGTAGCCTCTGTTAAGTACAATGGACATTTTCAAAATAAAATCGAACGAAAAAATTTGCACCATTCAAGTGCAGAAATTCATTTGTCAAAGTCCGTGTGATTCCATAGCGTACTTTTTTAGACCTTTTTTCATTATTGTGAAAAATTGTAATGACTTTTTTAATTGTGAAAAAGACTTGGTATACGTGTATGGAGGAAATCATTTGTTTCTATTCATATGCTTTTATTATTTCTTCTTCTTTTTTAATCTAGATGCAATTTTCCTACGAAATAAAAGCTTACGTAGCTACAGGGTTTCCATTCTTGTGTTAAAAAGCAAACTTTTCAAAATCCCTGCTCTTTGGAGTTTGAATTCTTAGTGTTGTAACTGAGAACATATACACGTAGGTATGTGCATTATCAGTACAAGTACCTACTGCTCGTACAAGGATCCTTGTAATGATGTGTTTCAAATACTCGCTTGGTAGAAGATTAACATTATATTATTATTTAAGAGGGTGACTCAGAACTCACAACGTAATGAGATTAAAATATTAATGAAGATAACACGCATTCTGAGATCGAACCCAACACTTTCCGACAAAGAAATATAGATTGAGTTTGAGCGACAAGTTTTTAACTATTAGATAGGTACTCTTTGAGATGTTTAAATATGGGATTTAATTTTTCCAAGCTAGGCTTGTTGTACAACTGACTACCTCAAAATGATCCTCTTATTGTGACTGATGGTCTAGCTCAGATCCCAGCCCTTGGATTATTGACCTACTGGGGTTATAACTTCTATCCATCTCCTTCTCCATGATTACAACTATTTCTGTCCGAGTCAGAGGAATGAACCGCACCGTCTAGCTCAGATCCCAGCCCTTGGATTATTGACCTACTGGGGTTATAACTTCTATCCATCTCCTTCTCCATGATTACAACTATTTCTCTCCGAGTCAGAGGAATGAACCGCACGCAAATCAATTCAGCCATTCTCTCCTGGTTCTCCAACATTTCCGCTGTCTTTGAGAGGGGAGAAAAGATGAAACGATCCTGGAAAAATCCAATTTAAATATTAAAGAGCCCGTGGCTCCTGGACTCCTGAACTCTTTGTCTCCTCGTCAGATTTAATTTCCATCCAGGCTGAAATGTCTGTCACTCGCTACTCGCCACCCTGTACTAAGGGAAAAGCTTTTGCCTTTTTCCTACTTGTGTGTAAATCTCAAGAGATTGCACAGAAGGGAATGATTTCCCCCATACATTTTTATCTCTGTTGTTCATCATCATTATTGTCATTTATAAAGAACCCAGGGCTTCCTAATTGTGAGTCTACAACTAAGCTCGTCGACAATGCTTCTCAAAATGTGCTTGAAATTCTTTTTTCTACTTATTTTCTTTGCCAAAGAGAGGGAGAGAGAGAGAGAGAGAGAGAGAGAGCGGGATAAATACAGGATAACTTTCTCGAAATCCAGGGGTTCAAGTACTAAGAAAAATGGAAGCTTTTTCCCTGCAAAAATGAAAAATTCTTTCTTTTATTTCTAAGAAAAGATTGGTGTTCATCATTTCAGCTTTCAGTCAAAATGAAACCGCCACTTCTCATAAAATGAAACAGGTATTCGTAAAATTCTACTGTTTTGCCTGTGCCATATTGCCTATAATATAATATTATGTTTCACATGTAAGTGACTTTGATGATAAGGATGTTCAAAATGAGGCACAACCACCCTCCAAATTGTTCTGGGTCAATATTGGGTCACCAGGAAATAATATACTTCTGAATTTGAATTGTGAAATGCGCTTGGAATCGAAGTCAGAACTTTCTCATAACTCGTAAATATTTCACCACTGGACCAACCCCTCGCTCCTGTTACAAATATCCCTCGTTTTTATTTAAAGGTAAAGGGGAAAGATATTTTTTAGGAACATAATATTACGCTGCTACGAGATTTTCTTATTTATGACTTAGCTTCATACTTACATCTCCTGATTTTATTATTATTATTTCCATGAATATTTTTATATCCTTTCTCTCATCCTCTCCTTCGAGCTATGGCCTGTATTCCTCTATATGTAGGTATGTGTGAGTAAATGGTTTTACCTATCAACTATTATCCTTATATATCTTCTTTTCTCTTTCTTATGTACAACCGTCCAACCTTATTATAAGCATACCATGTTGTACTTAATTTATTAAACCAATAAAGTGGTGCAATATTACTTTGACAGTTTAAAGCACTGCACGATGTCTTTTGTATTTTCGAGAAGTGGAATTAATTATTTTCAAACTCATTTTATGTTATGACAGAGTATGTCACAACTTTACTGCACATCCCAGACGTTACTAACAATAATCTTGTTGAGTTATCTATGTACCAAGCTGCATGCATACCTTTCTACTCTTACCTATTGTACTTATTGTAAAATTGTTAAATCTTCACTGATGGCTGTTCGATAACAAGAGCAAAGTTGCTCCTCAATTGCCCTCTCCAGACCGAGTGCACCCTAAAGCTAAGCACGCAGTCGAAATTGTGTGATTAGGGATCTGAACCCAGGCCTCCTACGTGCTAGCCTAGTACGATACGCACAGGCTACAAAGATTGCATTCATTCCGTAGCATTAATTATATTTTAGAGGGTGATAATATTATAATACAAGGTGTTATGGCATTTATTTTTCAATAGGGGTAATCATCATTAAACTTTCCTTCAACAAATTAAAGGGTCTCTCCCTCAGGTACGAAAAGCAAAGAAAGTTAATCAATGAAATTTCAAAGTCGGGGGACGCAAGGTAAAATTAAGCCAAGTGAGAACAAAGGCCTAAATCCACCCTTGCTTTGAGCCCAAACCGCTAATCTCTACCACTTTGCAGTATAAATATACAGGGTGATGAGATATCGGCTTTGAGTCCACCCTGTCACTAACTCTTGACGGAATAAATAAACGGTGATAATAATAATTAAAATAGAATTGAAAAAAGCGAAGGGTATTCCTCAATTACTTAATTAAAAAAGTCTACTAAAATGTAAATTTTTGACACAACGTTCAGTTTTTTGAGCGACGCTCCAGTCAAGAGTTACAGGGTGACAAATTTCGAAATGGAACTTTTTTGGTACTTCCGTAATATTGAGGAGATGATCCGACATTTTCCTAAAAAAAGAAAAAAAAAAAAATAAGTGAAAGTCTATTTGCCTGAATTCCATATTTGAACCAAAGCGGAAATAGGTCTCGGCAGTATTGACTATTACCGTGCTGCTGGCAATAATGTCGGAAAAATATTGTTCATTTACGTTTTTTGGTGTGATAACACGGCAGGTACAGTGAAAGCTGTTAACATCTACCCCAGCTTGAGCAATATATTGCTCGGCCAGGGTGGACGATAAATCGCACTGTAAAAAAAAAAACTCCCCTTGAACATATAGACGATGAAGTGAAAAATGACAGCATTGAATTTGGAGATCGTTTATACTGCTATGAAAAATGATCCAGCCATGTGGAAATTATGTGGAAAAATAGTGTAAGGTACATGCATTATTACACAATATAAATCTGCTCCAAATACATATCGTTTTGGTTTTGACAGTCCAATGGTGTGCTGAAATTTTCGCTAGTTTGGAAAAGGTGTTCGGAGGATTTTGGTTACGGTAATAGGTCTCATCATTTTCTTTGTCAAATTCAATGCAATACCTACTATTAATTTACGTTAATGTCCCGACTTTTATCTTCTACAAAACGTGGCCTTTTTTTTACAAAGTGAAAAGTTGTAAGATATTTTAAAACAAAATGAACAAAGGTTGGGTGAAATTATACGTAAACAAAGATAAATTTATTTGAATAAAATTGATTCAGGCGTAAGGAAGATGTACAATGGTACACCCTGTATGGAAGGGATAGTGGTAGGGTAGGCGAAAACTTTTGGAATGGTATAATCTGTTGGGGGTTTTTGAATATTATCCATTAAAATACTTTTCAGCTTTACAACGATAGTATTAAATATAAAAAATGAAACAAAATTTCTGACCATTAAAAATATGGCCCTTATTTTGTTCTGAGTTGTATATTACAACAGTTTACCAAATGAGTTCCACGTCAATTACTCTTCCGTTCATTCCATTAAATAAATGGCCATAAGTTATCTTGGAGTGACCTAAATGTGATGGAATATAAATACATACCTATTACCTCTCTACATATACTTCCTCTCAGTCTGAGAGTCTATGGCCATGGCTATATGGTGTAGCTGTTAATTTGTACTTGTACTACTCCTCTATCTTCTCTATATCTCTCTGACTCCAACTCCAACTTGAATACAACAATATGAAGGCAACATGTTTATATTGTTTATAATGTATCACTCGAAACTCTAAACACTCTCGACTGAGATTGAAATCTTCAAAATTAGTACCCATTACACCTTGTATCTCACTATTAGTCTACTGTACAGTACTGAGCACAGCAGTAGCAATCCGCCTCCACCGCTAAATTACAGGACTGGGCTCAGTAAGCCCCCCTGGGAACTGTTGCTAGGAGTAACTAACAGGCCCGATCCCAGTGAGGCTCCCTAGGGATTGTGGTTGCTAAGTTGCTATCAGCCCCCTCTCTACTCTCTAGCACATGAGTGTCGAAGATATGTTCTCTCTTGTTTGCTGAGAAACTTTTGAACAACTAAGCTAGCGAAATGAAACAAATGTAACATCTCTTTGAACAATATTTGGAAAGATATCGTGAAAGTTTCATCGATGTACGTATAATTATCTAGAGTGGTTTTGAAGTTACAGCATTTTAAAAATACGTAACATCGATTTTCCATCCCTACTTGAATTCAACCACACATAGATACAGAGTGACGAGAATTTCAAGTATAATTTGTAAATTACTACGGTTGTTCCATCAGGTAGGTATTGCAATGAAACTTTGAGGGAACATTAAATTGAAGCAAGTTTTAGTAAGATGTCTTGAACTCTTCAAGTTTCATTTCATTTCAGCTTGATTTGTAGGAAAGATAATATCATTGAAACATAGGTACAAAAGTTTGTATTTTACGAATAGAAACCTAATGAAAAACGGAAAGTTGACTTTTTTGAAGGATTAATTACGTATTTATTTCAAAAGCACTCAGAAAAAGATAACAACATTTCGAACACTTAGGTACTCTACCTGTGTTACATTGACGTTGTTAACAATTGTGTTGTTTCTTAATTGTTCAAGTCTTTTTTGTATTTCATCAATGGTGCCCAATTTTTTCCCTTTCTTGTCATCTTTTCTTTCTTTATACCTATCCATACCACCCGATATGCATTATGTAGAATAGTTTGGAAGTAAATAGAGTTTGACTGTGGAAAGCAACAAAATGTATTGTGTAAGTATTTTTATATTTTTATTGTACACTGAGGCATGTACCTCACACTATTTTTCAACATATAGTTTCCAAACGATTGGAGCATTATTCATAGCGGGACACCAGATTCTATGAACCTTTATCAAAGAAAATACCGCCGATTATTGCACCCATTAGGGAACTACATTTTTCACTCAATTGTGTTCGTTTAACAGTTTTGGGACAGACGTGTGGTGTTTCGGTAGATTTCAAGCCACGAGGGGAAACAATAAAGTTAAGTTTTAATGTGAGTCGCTTGGAAATCTCGTCCTGCCATACAGAATAAGCAATGAGGCAATCTTAGCCGTGGAATTGCTTTAATTTATGACATCATCCGCCCACACACTTTAACAGTGACACAACTTTTGTAAGACTTTGGCTGGGTACAGTTTAATTATTCCCCTTGCAGCCTAGACTTTGCACTTGTGATTTTCGACTTTTTTGTACCTTTATGTATTGTGTGTTGTTGTCTTTTTTCTCACTTCTTCTTAAAGGAGTGTTTAGCGTTCACACCTTTCCCATTTATCAACTCACTTTTCTCTTCAGACGGGTTTGTTGCAACTTCATTGCCAGATCAGGTTAGATGTATCCTTCCCATACTAGACATGTTACTTCAAATGGCTCCTCAATCTACAAAGGGCTGAGTAAATTTTTGCCACAGCACAAAGCATGTGCCAATACCGTCACCTCTGTACAATTTTATCCCGGCCGCAATTTCTTACCTTTATACACCCGTTGTGTTTGAAAAGCTGCCACTTCAAATGGCTCCTCAATCTACAAAGGGCTGAGTAAATTTTTGCCACAGCACAAAGCATGTGCCAATACCGTCACCTCTGTACAATCCCGGCCGCAATTTCTTACCTTTATACACCCGTTGTGTTTGAAAAGCTGCCTTTTTTTCCACGGAAATAAAAGTCGCAAGCTATGAAAATAGATTTCTAGGGGAAAAATAATTGAGGCAATTATTAACAAGTGAAAAAAAAGGAGAAAAAACCCTATTAGATTACATTGATGAGAATATTATGAATTATAGAAGGTGGGTTTAGAGGGAGCTGGGGAATAGTGGGTAGGGAAGGTCACACACAAAAGAGACATGAGGAAGGGAGGAAAATGAGTACAGGGAGACACAGGAAGAGATAGAGGACGAGGGAGAGGGACAGAAATAATGAACATTGAAAATCCCGGGCCTGACAAGTCAACTTTGAACTAGAAAGTTAAGCTCATCTTTCACTTAAGCAAGACCGTAATGATTATGGTCAACATGGAGATGGGTAACGTAGGTATTGCAATGAAACTTTGAGGGAACATTAAATTGAAGCAAGTTTTAGTAAGATGTCTTGAACTCTTCAAGTTTCATTTCATGGTACATGCATTATTACACAATATAAATCTGCTCCAAATACATATCGTTTTGGTTTTGACAGTCCAATGGTGTGCTGAAATTTTCGCTGGTTTGGAAAAGGTGTTCGGAGGATTTTGGTTACGGATTGGAGCTGGTAATTTTGTCCGAAGGCAGTAGGTGGTTGGTCAAGTTTTGATAGGAAATAAATAAATACTTAATGTAGAATGAACATCAGGGCTACCTTCAGCACAGTGTCAACTATGAGGTGATTGAGCATTATCTCCAATGGATTTCCATGGCTGTACTATCTTGAATGAACATCAGGACTACCTTCACCACAGTGTCAACTATGAGGTGATTGAGCATTATCTCCAATGGATTTCCATGGCTGTACTATCTCAGTGGTGTAATGGTTAAGACTCGAGTTTTAGACAGAAGAACGGGATGACTCCCAGCCGAATTATGGAATTTTGTCCCCAGTAATAGCAATACCGCCATTGAACTCTACTTTTAGACAGAAGAACGGGATGACTCCCAGCCGAATTATGGAATTTTGTCCCCAGTAATAGCAATACCGCCATTGAACTCTACTTCTCACTGTCGAAAGAACGGGATGACTCCCAGCCGAATTATGGAATTTTGTCCCCAGTAATAGCAATACCGCCATTGAACTCTACTTCTCACAAGAAAATGTTTTTTTTTGACTCCGCCGGTGATTGATCCCAGAACTTCTGCATGTGTGGCAATAAAAAGACTACATTGCCTTTGCTTGTTTATAAAATTTTCTTCTAAATTGACGAATTTGTTTAGTTACAGACCGCTTGAATTGTTTTACTTTTATGAATATTTAGGATGGCTGCCAATCAGTTTGGGTAAAAAGGATAAAACCTTACCTCCTTACCTCATATTCCATGTTTTACTTTTATGAATATTTAGGATGGCTGCCAATCAGTTTGGGTAAAAAGGATAAAACCTTACCTCCTTACCTCATATTCCAGTATATCTTGTGTCGTAATACTGTATATTAATAAGTAGATAGGTAGGTACATGTTATAATTACCTACGTATACGCATTATAATTATTTACCTTGTATTCTACTATTCTTACATGCAGATGCCACCTATATTGTGTGAAATAATGAAAAGGAATAAGGAATAAGGCACCTTAACGAGTAAGTACACTTCTAGTACCTTGTATTCTTACATGCAGATGCCACCTATATTGTGTGAAATAATGAAAAGGAATAAGGCACCTTAACGAGTAAGTACACTTCTAAGAATTCCTTTGCTAGGAAACATGACTGTACACGTATGTATTGAACAGTTTTAATAGGTCTCATCATTTTCTTTGTCAAATTCAATGCAATACCTACTATTAATTTACGTTAATGTCCCGACTTTTATCTTCTACAAGTAGGTACATGATGTGCCAATTTCCATTCATTCATTCAAACACTCAAGCAGGAGACAACTGAATACCAACAAACATCCTGTATATTTCTAAAAGGAAAAAGTTATAAGTTGTTGGATTTTCAATATCCTTGAAAATTTCACAAAGTTTTAGATATTGATTAAAACAGCATATGGTGCCTCTTTTTATCTTCCTTTCCGCTTTGTATAAATTTTTTTTGGTGACTTTAAATTTGAGTTTTCTTCGTTTATATTTTATTTTATTCTCATCTTCTTATCTGCTGCCTGTTCGTATCTTCTCAAATCCATTTTATTTTTCTCCTATTGATTCGTTTATATTTTATTTTATTCTCATCTTCTTATCTGCTGCCTGTTCGTATCTTCTCAAATCCATTTTATTTTTCTCCTATTGAAAATATTAAACAAATAATAGAAAGGAACTAAGTTGTAAGTCTACCCAATAAAGTACCGCATACCTACACAAAATTGAACTTTCAATAATTTAGCGAAATTTGTTTGGCTACAGTTATTGGCTCTTGGATGGGAAAAGGTTAATTAATTAAAGTTAAATTGTTTGTAACTTGTTCTGATCGGTGCGGTGGCTCACCAAGGGAAAGAGGGGGGAAGTGTTCTTTGAAAGGAGCCTCAAAATAATAATAATGATAATAATAAGCAAAGTTTTGTATTTGAATTTTATATTCATAAAAAATAATGGGGAGGAAAAATTAGAATTTACCCGTAGGGACATTATTGTTATTTATTTTTGGCCAAAGTTCACCGGCACCTTGCCGTTTTGCTGGGAATTCAATCAGCTCCTTAATTCATCCCAGGTACCAAATGCTCCTACCCATCCAAAGGGTCGCCACACCCAACGTAGCTTCAGTGAAATTGCGAGATCTTGTGTCTAGTAATACTGTATTAATAAGTAGATAGGTAGGTACATGTTATAATTACCTACGTATACGCATTATAATTATTTACCTTGTATTCTTACATGCAGATGCCACCTATATTGTGTGAAATAATGAAAAGGAATAAGGCACCTTAACGAGTAAGTACACTTCTAGGAATTCCTTGCTAGGAAACATGACTGTACACGTATGTATTGAACAGTTTGTTTTTTCTTTTTAAAAAAAAAAAAAAAAAAAAAAAAAATCCAATCTAACTTGTCGAATATCAGACTTCCTGATCCGAAGTTCTAGACTAAATAAGAAGGTAAGTCTGGAAAATAAGGAATCCTTGCAATACAACCCTCTTTAAATAGCGAGCATTTTATGATTATACGGCAACTCGGAAGGGCGGGTATTCAGGCCATTATATTCTTCGTCACAAAAATTAATTTTCCTACGGAACCATACCTCAAATTTAATGAAGTAAGTATCATTTGACTGAGAAGTCAGCATCTCCCTCTCATGTTGGTTATAAAAGCATCAGGGAGAAATGAAGCGAGCGCATTGCTGTGGTGCAATATTATTATTTCACACTCAATTATATTTTTCTCTCGTTCCCAGTCTTGGGTAAACTGTTAACGTGAAATATAAAAGTAAAAGTGCACATTTCAATGACTTTTCAAAATGTAAGTATACCAAAACCATAAGTATATGTTACGATAAACCATGAACATGGTATTATTTTTTTTCCTTCAGTAAACAAGAAGAGACAAAATGTAAAATCAAGGTATGATGGTATAGCAAGTTCGTGGAGATTATAAAGAATATTAAACCAGTACTTCTCAACGTGGTACAAAATGTAAAATCAAGGTATGATGGTATAGCAAGTTCGTGGAGATTATAAAGAATATTAAACCAGTACTTCTCAACGTGGTATACGACTACGAGTAGAATTATCTGAGTCTTCTATATCCGACCTCAATAAAAGAACCTCTTGGAAGACGCTACGGGGGAATAGAGAATGTGGTGTCAAAAATAACGATTTGTTTGTGTACACTGTACCTTGTCAAAACCTCTCGTTTAGATTTATGATTTCTCTTTTGTGTTTGCATGCTTTCACAATAAAATACTGTATTGTTATTGAAGGCTTTCTTAAAACGAGGAAAAGAAAAATTACTGTAAATACATTTCTTTCGAATTTCAATGAATACAATCTTTTTCTCCGTCTTTTTTATACCTTTTTTTATATTTTATTTTAATAGATATCCTTTGAAAGGTCTAAGGTTATAAACACCCAAAAAACACACAACGCGTAAAATTTCAACATCAGGAGTTTTTAATAAAAGCTGACACATCACATTCCAGTATGTAATAGCATTAATTTGTAAAAACTTTGTTATGAAAGTAGAAAGGTCAACATTGGAAAATGTAAGCACCTACTAAGCAGGTACTGAGGGTATAAAGACTATGAAGGAAGTAAATACATCTCATTTGACGAGCGCCAAATAAAATTTCATAACATTTTTAGAACTTGAATTTGATAGGATTAACAGGTCTGTTATGTAAATGGAATTTTAAACTCTTCTCGGGCAAATTTCCTCGGCGTTTTGCTTCTCACACAAAGTGTGCTTTTCGGAATTTTAGTTACAATCCTATGTCATGCAAAAGTAGAAGAAAATATTTTCTTTTTTCACAAGGAAAAGATTTATGAAGCCAAACAACTAAAATTGAATTTAAGTTACCTCCGTTTTCAAGTATTTATTCCTGTACCTGTAAGTCTCGTATAAGTAAATCACTTGAATATTTTCTTATGTACACATGCTGAATGCTGACACGAATTTTTTACATTGCTACAAAATACTGCTCACCCCAGGAACTTACAACTTGGAATAGAACAAAACATTCTGTTGTTGCTGCTTTGCTTTTATTTTAGCCATTTCGTTTACTTTTCTGAAATTGCGTACTGGCATGCTTTCCATTTATCCATGTTGATTTATAGGAGCCCATCAGTAATTAATATATTATTTATAGAAGCGCTTAATGTGGTTCCCTCACCTACATGTGGTTACTGCACCTAAATAAAGGTGACCATTCTGTTGAACGGTACCCCATTTTATTTTGGAAATAGACAGCAAAGTTACAGAGGCCTTCCAAATTCTTGTTCTTTGTCTTACCATAAGTACCTTAAGCTACTTTACTAACCTTATCATCTCAACGGTAGGTAACGATAGTAAAGTGTGTGTAGACTGTACATCTAAGGGCCAACTAAATAGTTGATAGAACCATCTAAGTGCTCACTTGAATGAATAAAGCTATCTCAGTAATTTTAAATCCCTCAGCAATTGCAATCTGGAGAGTTTTCTTTTGTTTCCAACCAATTTGTTTCGATTTTTTTTCAATTTAAATTTATCATTGGTACTTCTTTTTTCATAGGAAAGCTATCTCAGTAATTTTAAATCCCTCAGCAATTGCAATCTGGAGAGTTTTCTTTTGTTTCCAACCAATTTGTTTCGATTTTTTTTTTTTTCAATTTAAATTTATCATTGGTACTTCTTTTTTCATAGCTAGGTATTTAATTACTTTATTTTCAAGTTCGTTTATGGTCGTCACGCATCATTGGCCAGTGACCTACAAAGATTGGTCTGAGACTAACTGCTTGAGAACCCCTGAAATAAGTTATAGTACTTACTACATAGATACTTTAGTCGTTGGTCGATACTCTACATTTCTATAAAACCAAGAAATCGTGATTAATGCAAGCTTGTAACAACTCTTTGAGATACTTATAATATATCTACGAGCAATAATACTCTTTTGATCATCTATTAGTATTGGAATGAAGTTTGATTTTGTAATGGTTGCAACAGTAAAACTTTTTGTATTGTTTTAGTGACCTGTTTTGAACATCTTTATAAATAAACGTGTAATTCATGGTGCTTAATGTTAGTACATGTATAATTATATGTACGTACAATGAGAAGTTGTCTGTAAAAGTTCTACAATAAGCACTCTACCATAGTACATGGCCCAAACGGTAACTATCTCAAATAGGTAGTTTGTTCATTCTATCTTCTTAAAAAAAAAAAAAAAAAATATCCAATCTAACTTGTCGAATATCAGACTTCCTGATCCGAAGTTCTAGACTAAATAAGAAGGTAAGTCTGGAAAATAAGGAATCCTTGCAATACAACCCTCTTTAAATAGCGAGCATTTTATGATTATACGGCAACTCGGAAGGGCGGGTATTCAGGCCATTATATTCTTCGTCACAAAAATTAATTTTCCTACGGAACCATACCTCAAATTTAATGAAGTAAGTATCATTTGACTGAGAAGTCAGCATCTCCCTCTCATGTTGGTTATAAAAGCATCAGGGAGAAATGAAGCGAGCGCATTGCTGTGGTGCAATATTATTATTTCACACTCAATTATATTTTTCTCTCGTTCCCAGTCTTGGGTAAACTGTTAACGTGAAATATAAAAGTAAAAGTGCACATTTCAATGACTTTTCAAAATGTAAAATCAAGGTATGATGGTATAGCAAGTTCGTGGAGATTATAAAGAATATTAAACCAGTACTTCTCAACGTGGTATACGACTACGAGTAGAATTATCTGAGTCTTCTATATCCGACCTCAATAAAAGAACCTCTTGGAAGACGCTACGGGGGAATAGAGAATGTGGTGTCAAAAATAACGATTTGTTTGTGTACACTGTACCTTGTCAAAACCTCTCGTTTAGATTTATGATTTCTCTTTTGTGTTTGCATGCTTTCACAATAAAATACTGTATTGTTATTGAAGGCTTTCTTAAAACGAGGAAAAGAAAAATTACTGTAAATACATTTCTTTCGAATTTCAATGAATACAATCTTTTTCTCCGTCTTTTTTATACCTTTTTTTATATTTTATTTTAATAGATATCCTTTGAAAGGTCTAAGGTTATAAACACCCAAAAAACACACAACGCGTAAAATTTCAACATCAGGAGTTTTTAATAAAAGCTGACACATCATAACAATCTTATGAATTCATAGATAATAAACATACCTACATATGATTTAGAGACAAAAAAAGTGAAATAATATATTTAAATATTTTACAGTAGGAGAAACATAATAAAAGGGGTTTGTATTTACTCGCATTTTCCATAACATTTCATTTACCTCCCTTACACTGAGGAGAGATTTCTCATTTTCTAAGGGAGAGCTTAACTTTCTTTTTTGTTTGTGTTTTTACTTTTTCCCCTTCATTATTCTTATTAATGCTTCTAAATTATGTACCTATTCTTTTAATTGTATTGTAATAAAGTAGCTAGAAATTCACATTGATTGTATTGTTCTCGTCTGTTACCTGATAGTTTTCACCTACTGCTCTTTCACTTTCCACTACACTTTGAAAACTTAGCTTCCATGCAGGCTGGTGGACAAAGAGACAGTATTATACAATTTCCTAAACAACATTATAAAAAAGAGTAAGAGGTACCCATGTCCACTAACACCTATTGTCATCCATATGTGACTAGCAATTTAACGTACTGGCAATTTCAAGTAATATCACTCCCAAGCAGGCAGTATTGACTATTACCGTGCTGCTGGCAATAATGTCGGAAAAATATTGTTCATTTACGTTTTTCGGTGTGATAACACGGCAGGTATAGTGAAAGCTGTTAACATCTACCCCAGCTTGAGCAATATATTGCTCGGCCAGGGTGGACGATAAATCGCACTGTCCTTGCCATGGTGGTTACAGCTTACAACTATCCTTTGTTAGGTACCTTTTACAAAAAGTACCTACCTACGAGATCTGTCGGAGATTACATAATAGGTATGTACTTTACGAAAACGATACGAACTACTTACCTACATCGAAGAAACTTACCGCAAAGTTGGGAAATAATAAAATCAATTCACGGAGCTCTACACAATTGAACAGTTGTACTTGTAACACAAAAATTAGCAACGATTTATTACAACATAATACAAAATTACAAGTCAAAATAATAGAATAAAAATAAAAGTTCCCAGCTTTAATTTTCCTCCATTATCTTTTTATTTATGTCTTCTATCATTCTCATTCCATCTCCCTCTTCTCTTTCTTTCTCTCTCTTTCAATCTTAATTTCAATCTCTAATTAAAGACATCTAGCTTAGCTATTAATTTTGTGAGGGTTGTTTCTCTTGTCACATAGAAGTCTAAATGATATCTGTATAGGAATAGGATTCGAACCCTACTTAATTTACAATGGCAGACTTTACAGCCGATGTGATAATAATATATTAGATAAGTAGGAAGCTCCAGCAAAACGGTAGAGAATTCTCATTTCTCCCGCTTTTTCGAAAAAGGTGATAGGAAAGGACAAGAACAGTTTGATTGAATGAGAATAATAATGCCTAATGAATACCTCTAATTATAGGGGTAGCTCATTAATAAAATATGTACTGTGTATATTTAACAATGCTCCTCACGCAAATTTTATACAGCTCCACAACCGCCACTTTGAGGCGGAATATATTATCTAGCTATACATATTATATACTTTATGCTGTCGGATTTGTATGTAAAGTTAGGGTTATTTTTACGAGATCGCAAATTTTGAAATTCTATGGAACAGAACCTGTTAAGCAAATGTCAGCTATTTATTTGCTTTGTCCATTAATTTAACATGTGACGATTGTAACGCAAAGAGATAATGTATACGCGTCTATTACATTGTGAACTTTTTGTCACCATTATCGATCAAAAGACCCTTTTTCACGATAAAGTATAATCAGACTAATTTGTTCAATGCTTTATTTACATAGAATTGATAGTATAATCTAATTATTAAGGCATTTGAAATATAAACAGATGAAAATTTTAATTAAAATGAAATAAGCTATCTTATGCCTTATGCCCCCTTTGTTTTAAATCTTCATTTAATAATTTAAATTTCAGGGGTGGAGGGGGAGGGGGTACATTTTTTGCTTGCTTGCCCTCTCTTCACAATAAGAGTGGAAATCTTTCTTATCTCTCCTCGTCTTGATGTGAATGCTAATAATAAGTTTGTAAATCTACGTAGCCTATATTATTTCTCAAATTTGTTTTTCGAATTATATCTTTTTCGAGATCTGTAATTTTACAGCCTGAATATTTTCTCTCTCAGCGTTTGCTTTTTATACCATCGCGATTTTCTCAACTCGTTCTTATGTTAATTTTACTAGAAAGATCGAAAGATAGAGGGTCTGTTGATATCAAGTTTTCTATACTGTCGTTTGGGCTGTGGTGTAGGTATGAGCCCACACATAGGGTAGACAATGTAGGTTAGGTAGGTACATGGTATTCTAAATATACTCACAAAGAACTTTCACGTTTATTTAATAAGATTACTCGTTACAAGTTTCAAGAGACCTGGTTCATATTTAGGAAATTTGTTTGTGTAATTTGAATAGATGAGACATCAAATTTGTGTTACTTTGGCAGGCAGAGGTACCTATAATAACCAGCAAGGTAGATATTCTTGCGCCTTTTGTTCTAAGATTAAAGAGTTATAAGAAAAGCATGTTAAAGAAGAACAAATTTGAGATAATTAAAAAAATGCAAAAGAGGAATGAAAAATCATTTACAATAATGGTGTTTTGGCACTGTAGTACTTTGTAGTATTCTTCGTGAATAATAATAATTATGATTTTTAGAATTGTTATGGAATATTATTATTTTTCCCTATGGTGTTTTTATTGTTTTCTCAAAATGTATTTGAGACTTAAAAAACAAAAAATACAATGTGTTCTTTCTTTGTTCTAGACTTTATTTCTAAAGGTGTTTTCTTTATGGCAACATTCTGATTATTATTCTGAACATGGAAAGTGAAAGAGAAAAGGAAAGTTGAAATTTATTCGGAAAAAAATCTTTCTTAAGGCTCGGACTAGAGTATAGAGCTGCTTCATTGAAGTTGAACATCATCGTAAACAAATCAGTTCAGCGGTTCTCATGATATACATATTATTAAACACTTCTTGCTTATGATTAAAAAAATAATTATGGAAGATCTCTTGAATTCGAAAAAAGAAGAGATCGCAACAGCAATTAGAGGCCTTCCTCTTTGTCCATTTATAAATTAAATTCAGAATAAATTAATTTCTTTTGTAGTAGGACAACATGACCTCTTTCTACTATTGGGACGTGGATATTTGACATATCGCGAAATTCAAAGTTAGGATATGCTATTATATCTGAGATTTCTGGAGGTGTATGATACAATACGTTCATTAAACAATATTCCCCATGAGGACTCAATTTTCCTCGAAAGGTGTCATTTTTCACTCTCTAAACTAAAACGTGCAGATATTATATTATTATTCATAGCGTCAATCTTAATTATGAACTTCATTTTCAAAATAACACCCACCAACACCAATCTGCTCGTATGTCATCTACAACAAATCCTAGTAGTTCAGTGGGTAAAAAGTTTTAGAATCGAAGAAACCCTGTGTCCCAGCCACTAAAAGAAGTATCATTTAAAGGCAGACATTTGTAAAAAGCTTGGCTCTAAACAAATTAAGTTATTTTTATTACTTTGACATGCAGTCTACACAATTATACGCACGCATACATACACGTACACAAGTCACACAACAACGAAAATGTCTAACAAAAAGATTTACTTTTATTTGCGTTTTTCACCTAAACTAACGTTGTAAGGTAACCGTTTTATTTTTAGGGTCGCCAATGGCATAGCGAAAGGCTCGTAGAGTTAAAAATTCTGTAATGTACTAACTCGATAGAATTGCTGGTATGATCCTATAAAATATGTACGAACAATATTGTGAAGATATCCTGAATTTTATCAAACTATCTGTAACGGGGTTTAAAGTGCAGCAATAAAAAAATTGTACTAAAAAAAGTATTTTTTCGTTCGGTGTTAAATTTAGCGTACGGTAGTAAATTATTTATTACTTGAAATGGAAAATCAATTTTTCAAACAT
Organism: Diaphorina citri; assembly: GCF_000475195.1. Taxonomy (NCBI): domain Eukaryota; kingdom Metazoa; phylum Arthropoda; class Insecta; order Hemiptera; family Psyllidae; genus Diaphorina; species Diaphorina citri. Next base: position 5,466 of record NW_007377899.1, on the reverse strand, counting down.
ATTACTTAAAATGCTGTAAGTAGCTCGGGAACGTTTGAGATTTTTCAATGACTTTTTCAAGATATTTATACTTCCTAGTTGTATGAAGAAAGGGGGAAACCCATGGAAAGTGTTATAATAATCATTATAGACTATTCGGATAACCAATGAGCGAGGTTAATGCCATTTTCCACCATCTAACCCTTGCCTTCGCTCTATTATTATTGTGGTCACATCTCAAATATATGAGGATAAATTATTACTCGTATATTCTCATATAAAAAAAATATAAAACAGGATAAATTGTTTCAGTTCTGATGGGAAAGTGTGTTGCGACTTTTGTTTTCTGAGGTTTTTTAGTTCAAAAATAAAGTGGACGGTTTTTCCACTTGCCATGTAGGTGAGTAGGAGTGAAATCAAATCTATTTTCATTATGAAAAGGTACCTACCTTATCTACTTAGGTAGTAAATGGAAATTCAACTGTTGCGAAATCATTACCGATATTTCTCTAGTGTTATTGCCTACTTTTTATCAATAAATTAAAGAAGAAGAAGAAGAAGAAGAAGAAGAAGAAGAAGAAGAAGAAGAAGAAGAAGAAGAAGAAGAAGAAGAAGAAAAAAGTGGTATTTAGTAGACTTATTCAGAGCTGTTCAATCCGGCAACACCAAATTTGGCATGTGGATGCGTAATGTTTCAAGGAAGCTTATAAGAGATGGTGAAGTGGTAAGATTCGGACCGATTTTGATTGCCTACTTTTTATCAATAAATTGAAGAAGAAGAAGAAGAAGAAGAAGAAGAAGAAGAAGAAGAAGAAGAAGAAGAAGAAGAAGAAAAAAAGTGGTATTTAGTAGACTAATTCAGAGCTGTTCAATCCGGCAACACCAAATTTGGCATGTGGATGCGTAATGTTTCAAGGAAGCTTATAAGAGGTGGTGGAGTGGTAAGATTATAATATTCGGACCGATTTTTAGACCTAACACTCCGAAGTCACGTAGTTAACATTTTCCTCAGTTCTGGAGCTATTCTTTTATAATACGTTGTACCAGAACATATCACAACTTCAATGGTCAACATAAACATAATATATAAGCAAACTCTCATACATAATAATTATATCTAACTAGTAGGTACTGAGTTCCGAATGTACTTGTAATGCCATAGCTCGTTACTTACGTATAAGCTCACGAGTGTAGATACTGCAAAGTACAAAACATAAAATCGACAAAGTATATACTTGTACTATCAGAGAGTGAATGAGACAGTGAAATGTGAAAGGGAAAGAGTGTGAGTGAGTGTGGAGAGAAAGAAATGAGGGAGAGGAGAATGGGAGAGAGTGGGAAGCCCTCTGGGTGAGAATTCGAGTGGAAAGTAATATGTACGTAATATATTAAAATGCCAAGATTTTCTACGGTCGGATAAGTTTGCTCTTTATACCAAAAAGTTCATTTCAAATGGCAGTTTTCGTATTCTTTTATTTTAATGTAGAAATGGGTTCCATAGTCACAACTGGAGGAAGAAGCCTTGTGGGTGTTGGCATGTCAACTGACACACTTTGAGAAGCACTGAGTTGGAGACTTCCCCATGTTTTGATAGAAAAAAAAAACAATTGCGGTAAATTATAATATTATAATAGAACAGTTTGGTTATCTGCACAGGCAGAATATGATCCTGTGAAACTTATCAGTTCTAGTAATGAAGTGAAAGATGACAACGTAAGCACATGTAATATAATGATAAAATATTCCTTCATCAACCGCTCATTTGATGAACAAATATAATAAACACATATTTGAAGGTTTGGGAAAGATAAAAGAAGGAGGAGGAGGAGTCGGGGAATAATTAATGATCTTGTCCCTGTGAGGCAAATATGCTTTTTAACTTTTTTTAGAAATATTAAAGATTAAGTTTTCAAAATATGAAGGAATAGCTAGCGCGGCTTATTTATTTGGAATTTAGAGTATTGTGATCTAAATAAACCCATTACTATTCAAAACACCGTATCTTTGTGTCCCTGTGTGAACAATGCAACGAAAACCCCATTATTATTAATTAATTAACCAGATTAATTAGAAATAATGTGTACGTAGGTAGGTACACAGAAAATACATTGCAGTCAAATGTTCACGAGTTAGGAAATAGTACCTACGCTTTTTTTGTTAGTGGATGTGCCTGGTTCCCGCATTACCAAAAGTAGAAGCTCGTAAAAAGAACATTAAAACGAAATTTTGAAATTTTAATTATGTGCTTTACGATAGGATAGCTTCGCCCTCGGAAGATCAAACTTGTCAAAAGATGTGATTTTCGTACTAATTTTTGACAGTTTTAGAGGGAAGATCACTGAACCCTCTTCTCCTCGGATTTTGGGAAATAAATCACTCTCAACCGTGACAAATCTTCATAATATTCCCGGCTGGTTTACAACCCGGGGTTCCGCCAAAGTCCCTCGTATTAATTAGGGTTCCCACCCAGAAAACTATGAACACGACGATCTACATAAATTATTATTTATTTGTTTCAGTTTGAATTCCATAAAACACGTATGTAATTACTTTCTCACTTTCCTAACATCAATAATTAGAAATAATAACAAGTTACAAAATCACCTAAACCGAACTGATGTTAGGCTTGCAAGGTATACCAAAACCATAAGTATATGTTACGATAAACCATGAACATGGTATTTTTTTTTTTTCCTTCAGTAAACAAGAAGAGATTTTTTTTTTCAATGGACCATATGGAATGCCTAGCGTGTGACAATACAGGATATTGAATGTTGTTTGATGTGTCATCTGTGCTATGCTGTATACGCTTTGTTTGTTGTGGAGAGAGAAAAAACCCTGAACCCTGCTCTGTAATGGTTTTGAAAAAACGATCAATTTGACCACAGGAAACTTCTATAACATGCTGTAATTGCTGTCGCACTCTTACTACTGGAGCAACGGTGGAGATTGGGGAAGGATGGTGAGGTCTGTGGTCATATAATAATGTGTACAATGTACTGTGTCTGTGTACTAGTACAAGGAGATAAACGAGCTATACCAGCAGCATCTATTACTTTAATATAGGGAACACTCGGATAGTCAATACAAAATAATTCCTTTTTTTTCAATAGTTTTTTGTCGAACATTATAGACGGTATTGTTTTCGACCACATTTTCAAAATCGAGTTTTTAGCGATGATTTTGTTTCTCTGGGGACCGATCTGTTTCCACTGGAAATTTCTGTTCTATATTCTATATCTGAAGCATGTTTTTTCTGCTTTTTTTTCTGTAGTCAGAATTTTGTTTCCCCAGAGCCTAAGCGGATCCCTTGGGGGTTTCAATGCCCAAACATTTTGATCCATGGTCTGTTTGTGTACACTGACATTTTACTTCATTTTTCATCCTAAATATTAGTCTATTAGACATTCCCTTGCCATATATATATTTAACCAACAAGGATTCGTCATATTATTATTATCAGATAGGAATAGAGGCTACAAGCACGCTTTCAGTTCGGAGACGTGTGATTGTGTTTGAGATCCACTGATGAATAAGCAAGATCCTCCCATTTTTATTACTATCGTAGTAAATAAAGAATGAGGCCCAAACATTGATAAGAAAACCGTAATGATGTTTCTCAACATTGAGCTATTTTGAAATAAGAGTCCCTCCTCACAGCCTCAACAGTGAACTAGTATGGCCTGTATGGTGTGAAGAATTTATATCATACAGAAAAAAACCCATAAATTCATGTTGAAGAAAACCGTAATGATGTTTCTCAACATTGAGCTATTTTGAAATAAGAGTCCCTCCTCACAGCCTCAACAGTGAACTAGTATGGCCTATATGGTGTGAAGAATTTATATCATACAGAAAAAACCCATAAATTCATGTTTAGGGGAGGGAGGTAGTGATAAAACTTGAAATAAGAAGAAATCTAAAATCAATGTCTTGGGACAGATAAAATGTCACAAGGAAAATCAGTGAAAGAACGATCTGGGACAAAGATAAAAATATAAATTCTAGGGTTATAGTTTAGGGGGCGGTGAAACACATTTTAACAAAACATAAATAACTATTGGATCCCTTGGGGGTTTCAATGCCCAAACATTTTGATCCATGGTCTGTTTGTGTACACTGACATTTTACTTCATTTTTCATCCTAAATGTTAGTCTATTAGACATTCCCTTGCCATGTGTTTGAAAAATTGATTTTCCATTTCAAGTAATAAATAATTTACTACCGTACGCTAAATTTAACACCGAACGAAAAAATACTTTTTTTTAGTACAATTTTTTTATTGCTGCACTTTAAACCCCGTTACAGATAGTTTGATAAAATTCAGGATATCTTCACAATATTGTTCACAAAATGTGTAAGAAAGTTTCACTTCCCTAACATTTCCGCTCAAAAGTTATCGGGGAAAATAACAGTGTTTATTTTTTTACCCCACCCAGTCAACTGTACCTACACACAGTAGATAAATTTATAGGTACCTACACCTTGTTATATAAAATATTCCGACCAGAACTGATGAGTAATCCAAATAGGAAACGTAGAAATTACGCTCGTAAAGGCAACATTTCTTTCAAAGTGATAATTACAAGGAAATGTATCAAAATTGTATTAGACAAGGGTAGGTGGGAGGTGGGAGGTAGTATAACGTGTAAATGTATAGAACAAAGAACGTTTTACAATGAAGAGAGACACAATACATGATAGACGTATAAACAAAAGCATACCAGGCAATACAAGAAATCTCATTTGAAGGAGAAAGCATGATAAATGATGAATTTAGTAGCTCTAATTTCTAATTGACATTTTAATAAATGCCCCGTATTTGTGCTCACTCAAACTGGAGAACAGGAGCTTTGTGAAGGTATCGCACTTCAGCAAAAGGGTAAACATATTGTGGAAGTATTCCAAGAATGTAATTAGTATTTTTTTTTTATACCACCTAAACTTTCAAAGTTTACTCAAAATTCCGTTTGATGGGGAACATAGGGATATAAAATGGGGGCAGAATTCTGATTCGACCACCATTTCCGAATCTAAATCTGCAGAGGACGAAATTTTCCATTTCTTAATGCATTTTATTGCGTTGATTCTGAAACCCCAAATAGGTGTAATCGTAACACTCTCTCTCCCATTCCTTTTACTTAAGTGTAAGGACACCCCCACGCGTACGTAATTCAAGTTGGAAGTTTACTCGTACTTTGGAAAGCTTATTCATAATGAATGCCTTCTGGAAAAGTTTTTATGGCACTTCTATAAATATTGGTTACGTATACGTTGTATTATTCAAGACGGAAGGTGTATTTAAGTTTAAACGCTTGAATACCCTGTATTCGGTATTTTGTATTTTACTTCTGGGCAAACTTTAGGTATCATTTGAGAACTCTCCTTTTACACTATCCCTGTAGTAACTGAATAGTTATTTATGTTTTGTTAAAATGTGTTTCACCGCCCCCTAAACTATAACCCTAGAATTTATATTTTTATCT
>NW_007377898.1:173819-194342 GCF_000475195.1 Diaphorina citri | reverse complement strand
AGGTACTTTTCTGTGGGAATCCCTAATCAAAAGAACAATTACCTGTAATATACCTAATTAACAGAATGGATAGCTCGAATAGTAACTTTGGTACCTACTTCTTCATTAATAGTAGGTACTATTTACTGGAATTACCATACTGACATTAACCATACATTGGAGTTGATTACTTACACATGTACTGATTACGGATTTTGTCAAGAAATTATCAAATTATAACCCAAGTGTTCGTTGAAACAATCAAATGTAATGTTCTGCAGGTGTAGTTTTATAGGTTCATAGACCAAGTTGGAAAAAGAACCTCATGAGTGACCTAACTCTTGCGATAAGCCGTCACAAAGAGTGACTTGAGTAGCGGAATCAAGGAATCATGCAGATTGGTGGAGACGACAAATCACTTGGTTTATCATGTGACCATAATTGTCGAGATTAGATAACCCGACAACCATACGGAGTCCACTCGTTAAATCGGATTAATTTTGCTCACTTGGACTCCAAATTAATCACACACTAATCCAAACCAAAAGATTGTAAAACAAAGCACTCGATTCTCTGCATTGGAAGGAAATCAGAGACTGAAATACTTCTGACATGCTGTTGACATTCGGATTTCAGATTAGAGCTTGTGGCAGGCGTCAGTTCTGACGAAATGCAGTACTGGTTCGTCTGTCAGATAACATTTGGTATCACGGAGAGCGCCATAAAGGAAGGCCACTCCCTTGTGAGGAGATCCTAGGCTTGAAAAACAAGGGAGAGTCGTCAATATTAACGCGTTGGAGAACTGACAATCACTAGATCAAATATTGTAGGAGAGATAGATGATAGATTTGAACCGAGAAACCCGAGCTGAAATAGTCATGTGTGAAAGGATTTTGTTTGATGATCGAGGTCCCTGTGACTTCCACAAGACAGATTTGTGAAGGATGGATCTACTCTATCAGTTAGGAGATCTCGGATAGGAGAAAGTCAAGGAGAGCTAAAAATTGTCCAAAGACCAGAGGTATGGGAGAGGGAGGATGGACATTGGACAATGTAGGATCGCAAAAGGGACAGTAAGGCAGGAAGAGAAGGAGGGTGAAAATAAATAATAAGAAATGGTTCCCAATCTCCGAAAAATATAAAATACCCCTACAACGGATGAACCTTTTCAAAGAAAATTATCGAAGTGAGCACAATCCAAAAGTTGTGAATCGAGATAAAGTGCTAGAATCATATATGTAGATCTTATCCTCCAAGTAATTGGGTTTTGACTGGACAATTGTTGAAGAGGAGTCAAAGGGGCATGTAGTAGAATAGGATAGAAATAACATTATCAGCTATCTATTTCTGTACTATTACAGTCTATCACTACGTGCGTACCTTCATAGAGTATTTTGGTCTTATCAAGGTAAATATTGACTTAGTATATACCATTCCTGATTTAAGCTCAGTATATACCATTCCTGATTTAAGCTCCCTTGAATCAAACCTGGAGAGTCAAAATACCAATGCTTGGGTCTGATTTACCTTGATTCTAGCTTTAAAACAGAGAACAGTTATCAAGTATGAGACCAATAGGAAATTACACCCACATTTTCCGACACTTTGCCAAATGAAAGATAGGAAATCGCTTGAGACTTAGTGGTCTTTAGGTGCACGGTCTTCAGAGGTGCATGGTCTGTACGCTCTTAAGTGTCTAATCGAACCTGTCAGTGAAAACCCACTTATCCGACAGCCTGAAAAATGAGTTCCGATAAATATCGACGTGGTTTGAACCGTCCGAACAGGTACTCATTAGATTGCACCGTACTTCCACTATTATTAACGAAGACAACCTGTTGTTAATTTCGACACCTGATGTTTATTTCGACACCTCGTAATAAATTCACACTTGTAGATGGGATTCACCCTTGCAAATTTTCTTGACACTGATTCCTTAATGATCCTGCAAGTCCATGTAATAAATTTCTAATTGAACCTCTCCAGTCATTTCGCGATGTCTGCGCTCATAATTCGCGCAATAATTATCTTTTGCGGACGTGTGGAACAAAAACTCAACAGGAAGATATATGCAAGACTTGATGCTTGAGGAATACGGTTCTGGGTTTCCTGAAAGTCTTTGGCCAGCCACTCACTATCAGGTAGAGTAGACCTGACAGGTACATCTGATCAGGTCTACCTGATAGTGAGTGACTGGCCTTTGGTACAAGTGGTACTTGGAGATGTTTTTGCTTGATCAGGAGATACATTGAGGAAAAGGTCGGCACATTTGGGTAATTTTATGATTTGACAGCCGGAGGGGAGGTTTCCATTAAGCGAAGAGCTTTCACTTTGATAGTCTCTTAAAACTTGAGACAAGCTTTAAAATGGTTTTTGTGTAGTTACGGCATCAACCTGCAAAATGTATCTCTGCAGCAGTAACTGTAAGGATCAAAATAGGTTTTACTGACAGTACGTCGACTTTCAGTCTACCCCGTAGACTAGACAAGGTGCAAGTTTGAAGTGACACTTTAATAACAGTCATTACCTGGGTACATAGCTATAAACCCATCGTTTCCTAACACTATAACAATAACTACATAATATAGGACTATCCATCCTAACACTATAATATCCTTTATTCCATCCAGTAATCATGGAGATGGTTTGCCTCGCTATAAGATTTATCTTGCTTTGTTTCCTCTTATGCTTGTCTCAGTAGACATCAGACTTGCAATGTGCAGTCCCAGATATTTCCGGTTGAGTTTTTTTCAACATCTTGTATTTTTTTCAAGCTTCAGATAAAGATCTTTTAATTTAATTTAAACTTAATGACTTTTTAGAATGAAATTCTCGAACTTTGGTGTGTTTCTGAAGGTCAGTGAGTTTGTATGGAGATGAAGCAGATGGACTGGAACCATAGGTGGTAATGCACGACATTGTTGTGATTCTTTTCGTGGTCAAATTTTTTCTCTGACGCAATGTGCTATATGGTTAATTATTTTTGTTTACACAAGCTAGCAATGTCCGCAAATCCCAATGTTGTCCTCGAGGGTATGAAGTCTGTGGTCTTTTCGTATTTTCTGCGGCAAATTATTTACGCCGAAGCTGATTTTTTATGGATCACTCATTTCCTCGGCGATTCCCATTCATTCCGCTTCAATGAGACGAGGTCTTGTCATGCAACTTATCTACCGCCATGGAAGACTTTGCAATTGAGAATGAAATCCTCGCAAACTCATTTAACATATTGAATGAAAGACCGTAAAACATTTGCCATGCCAAAAGTCATAAAAAGTGAATTTATAATATCCTCTTCGGGCCGGATCATTTCGTTCTCCTTTCTTCGAGAGTCTTTGCTAATCTTTGTTCTTGGTCTTGGTCATCTACAAAGACAACCGCCAACAAGAGAAAGATCGGAATGTATGTCCAGTCCATCACAGGACGACCCTCATACGGCCAATCATCCCAGCATCCTCTGAGTCTGAAACAATAAACATGAGAAATGAATAAGACAAATGAGACTTGGTCTAATGGTACATAGTAACAGGAGAAATTAATTAGACAAAGGACATCAGCAGAAAAAGAAATCGAGAAATAAGGTAAAGGTAAAATTGGCATTCAATTTAGATAGATTTAAAACTGAAAATATGTTAACTTTCTGCAATATATACAATCCGTATTGGACATTAGGGAGGTGTATAATATCTTTTAACTCACAAGTTTTATTTCAATACTATCTTTTTGATTTCTTTCGCAAGAACCAATCAATAGATGAATATGGAAAAGATCTCCCCGATTGCGTGACTACTGAAAGATTTTTCCATTTGTATATTTGTTCTTATCTTATTTCTTTCCAGAAGACTTTTTCTTGTTAGGCCTACACAATTGGCCAGTTTCCAAACCAGAAGTTGTTTACAGAGCACTCTCACAAGGGTTCAGGAAAACATACCGATAATGAAAATTAACACAAAAATCAAATCATGAATTGTGTTGTGGTAAAGCAGAGAGCTTTTTCACAACTTTTGTGGGTGTCACATCATTACTAGGTGCCTCCTTTACCATTAATTTTCATCCATTCTATTATCAATCTTTTTACACTGGTAATGCTGTCACTGATCACTACTCGATTAAAGTAGCTCCATGAAAATGAACACTTACCACTCATGAAGACAACCGTCACCTAGATGTCCATATTGGTTGCCAATTGACAGATCTCTATTGAGTTGTAACATCACAGCACCTCAGTAACCTAATGGTCCCATTCATGATTGTACTCTCAAATGAGACGACTTCCATATTTGTCTGGAACAGTTAACAGTTCCAACGACTTGCATAAAAGAAACATTACCAGAGAGTAAATGTACGGTACTCATAGGATTTTGCTGAGTAACAACGGAGCTAGACGTGTCTCTATGGAATGAAATAGGGTGGATATTAATTATTATATTTTATCACCTTTTGAAAGTTCTCAAAGTTTCATTCGCATTTGAATAAAGTGCTCTATCACCATCATCATGAGTTTATTGTGATATTTGCTATGATATACTGTTTTTGGAAAGACATATTCAAAAGGGGAATTATTCATATCTAATAGACGTTTTTCTGATTAGCAAAGAGATAAAATGAGTAGTAAACCAAAGAAATAAACTAGAGAAATGAAGATTGGTTCACCTTTTTTAAGTTCTCAAAGTTTCATTCGCATTTGAATAAAGTGCTCTATCACCATCATCATGAGTTTATTGTGATATTTGCTATGATATACTGTTTTTGGAAAGACATATTCAAAAGGGGAATTATTCATATCTAATAGACGTTTTTGTGATTAGCAAGGAGATAAAATGAGTAGTAAACCAAAGAAATAACCTAGAGAAATGAAGATTGGTCGAAGGAGAAGGATACAAAAGATCCTATCCCCTCATCCAGGTCTTTTACGATGACAAATACAACAGGTACTTGGATTTTACAGCTGAGTGCGTACGTTAAATGCTCGGGCTATGCCTTGCGATCAACAGGTAAAACCTTCTTCGTTCTATAAGCTGTACTGAAGGTCATCTCTTTTTTAGATAATCCTCAAAAATAAATCCCTGTTCTTCTTTTGAGCGAGGGACTCAAAAGTATTGGAGATACTTCTATACAAAAAAGGACAAGAAAAAAGACGTAAAAGTACCCATTTCATGAAGATAATCCCTGAAAGGATCAATCAAGTATTTAATATTATTCAAATCCCTAAACTTGAAAAGTTGTCTTAGTCCTAAACATCATGAAAAGACATCGTGAGGGTCTTTTCAAGCTCTCCTTCTGTGAATACTGAACCGAAAAGGGTGGAAAAATTACTATGAAATAGAGAGTCCTTGGTGATCACCTGCATTTTTTTAAACACTATTTTAAAGTGATATTATGAAGGCAAGATCTCTGAAAAGAAGAGAATTAACTTTAGCACCAACACAGATCAACGCATAAACTCCTTCAAAAGGATTATATTTTCATCTCTGCGTTTATAAAGTTGCATCCCAACTCCCCATTCTTATCCTAAATCATTATTATTTGGTGTTCCGATACCATTATTTTCAGGCAGCGTGCTCGATCCCTCAGGTGTTTTAACATTGATTCTCTCGTTCAATCCTTCTGGTGCTTCCTGTGGTATCAGTGCATTGTGCTTGACTCTAAAGTTTGCTTTGTCATGTTGGATAATAATCGTATCTATCCATGTCAGCCAGTAGTTGTTCTTGCTTTTGTGTTATGTTGTTAATTACCTGTCAGGTTGATTTTGTTAAATAGTATTCATTAACTTGTGTTTCTTTAACGAGGAAGATGGATATTTGGTCGTTTTTTGGTAGTCGTTTTCTCACTGTAGAGCGGTGCGTCCCGTGATCACCTCAACGCCAGAGCCTCCTCCAACGTTACCACCAGCCTCGTGTAGTTTCCACGGGACGCGACGCTTCAAACATTGCGGCCTGTTTGGAGACCCTCACCTGAAGACTTTCAACAACGACTATCAGACGTGCCGTGTCCGAGGGGCCTGGCCTCTCATTGATAACCCCTACCTGGGCGTGCAAGTCACCAACGAGCTCATACGGGAGGGATCACCTGCCACTGTCACCACCAAGAAAGTGTTAGGAAGCTCACCTTTTGTGTATGTTATTAATTTCTCAAGTTTCTTTCCATAATATGTTCCGAGAGCATTTGGACAGTACCTAAGTTATTATCCTGACACATTTTTTCAGAACCTTCTACCTATTTCAATTCTTTACTTGAATTATTACATTATTGTGCTCAAGTGCATTCAGATACAGCAAGCAGCCCCCCGTTCATACACCTACGTACATTGTAATAAAAATACCTACCACTGATTAGAGTGTTTAGAGATTAAATGCGTCAAAACTATAAAAGAGCAAAGTTAAACGCAAGATAGGAGCAATAAAAACATCTAAGTATAGCTCAACCTTCCTCAAGAGCCCATTAGATGATCTTCTCAAAACTGAAGACAATAACATAATTATAGGGCAGAGGTCGTTGACTGAAATTGGTTCACTGTAAGAAGTTCAACTCCGTGAAGAGAGAGGGCTACCCTTTAATGATAATTCGATAAAATCAATCAAAACATGGGTTATTAACAAAATTGTAACAGAAACTTCTGGGTTCCATTCTTATCTCACGAACATTTTAGACACACACGCACTTGGTATCAAATCCGTGCCTCTCCCTCATCCTAATGTTTTTGACATTTTAATTCTCATCTCACATTCCCAGATGTTCTCTCTTCACATCCAGTTTTAAAGAATTTGAACATGAAATACATTTGCATTATCGTAAATTTCGGACTTCTGTTTTGAATAATTTGACTGGTCCGGAGTTAGTATATTAGTATAGTGTTCGTTCTGTTATCAATGGTGTGCCATTTTGATACCAGTTAAGTACTTACACGTTTAATGAGTAAAATGTCAATTTTCTTGTGAATTCGAACAAAAAAGAGGTTAAATATGGGCGTTTGTTTATCACATATGAATTAGTCATTCAGACGTTCTACTGAGACCGGAGACCTTGCAAATGGATCAACATTGAATTAGTCGCCCCCTTGGGCACATTATGTATATCCACAAGAGGACCATTGCTTAGCCACACCAAATCAGTGAGAAATAATGTACCACTATACTCGTATGGTTAATAATGAGCATGCTCCTTCCTTAGAGCGTTGTGACCTCTCCTCTGAGTAGGTCTCTGGTTTTTACCTCACGGCTCATATCGGGAAAGAAGGCGCTATCCGCTATACAATGCAAATGAGATAAAAACTTGAACTACCATTATAAAATGAACAGATATTATATTCATAATGTCGACCAGAGGCGAAACATCAGATGAAATTTGAGGGGCAGGAAAATCCACCAAAAATTTACTTTTACCGAAAAACCCCCTTGAATGCTGTTCATCTTTTCCTCTCCTTAGTCCATCCTTCCTTTATTAAATTACAATAGTAATAATATTTTTTTTCCTTTGTTCGAGTCGGTTTTCCTTTCCCTACTTCTCTCCCCGATTTGTTTTCCAAAAACTCACAGAAACTAGTTCAATGCTTTCCTTCTTTAACTATTTTTACCTCTAGTCGTGTTGGTTGTCCTTATTTTTTTCTCCCTGATAGAGGGAGAAATCCAATTTACAATAAAAACAATAGTCTATTAAACAATAGTCTTATGATTCCATGAATATTGCTAATAAAAAACAAGTTCGTCTCCTGTACTTCAAGTACAAATTGCAAAATCGAACACTCGACAGTTCCACCACTGGTCTGTGATAACATTAACATAACTGTTAGTCCTGCTAGTGACCATATTCTAAGACCAATATTCTCTATCAGCTCAGCACCCACTCTGCCATAAATAGCTCTCGAGTTAACATTAAATTATAGATATGAACTCTGCAACTCTACAGAGGTTGCTATTTTTTTTTCTGGCACACAATACCATTTTTGGTGTCTGTTTTTAAGTAAAGTTGAAGCTAAAAACATCATAGGTTACTTGTTGTGCTGTGAGCTATAAATTAGCTTTTGATAAGCCAAGTACTGGATGGTTCACATTTGGGTCCTTGAAACTGGGCCATCGTCAAAATCTTGATATTAACATGTGAGAATAGAGCTTTATAGTGTGTTTACTGCCAGTGTGAAAGCAATGAACCTTAGAATGAAATCTAGAAGATGTCAGAATTCTTTATTCCATGATGTTAGAAATTGTTCAGGAGTATTCAGTATAGGTAATAAGATTTGTAAGGAAATAATGGATCTCGGTTTGCTTCAATCTCTGTAATCTTTCACACAATGTACCAAGAACGATGTTACATACTCCGAGTTCAGATTTGTGATGGATTCTTTCTCTTTGAAGCTTTGAACTATTTCCTCTCTTACCACAGTCTGCTTTCTTACCTGGTAATAGCTGAGTTTACTTTGCAATTAAACAACAAACCAGTAATAATTAGGATTGCGTTGTTCAGCTGAACTGGGCCAATGCCAATTGTTACCTAAGAACTTATCTTTTTCCTTATTGGTAGAGATAGATGTTGTGTTTCAAAAATTGTTGACCAAATTGTATACCAATAACAACCTCTTGGGGATTGTTTACCAGACGCAACCTAATTCTTTGAGAACGACTTATCCCCTAACAAGCCTATTGTCATTTTGAATCATCCTAATCAAGGAAACATGCAGGATGAAATGTGCTTTCACAATGGTAGGAAAACGCCATAACTCATTTTTATAAACAACAAAACAACCTTTTAAATTTTAACTAAATTAAGGAAGTGGAAAGTTGTGAATCTCACTTGGCTCCCTCCTGAAAATATTTTAAAAGGTAACTCTCAATATTAATCAAATCGGTTAAAATTAAAATCATGCCTTGCTCAATTAAAATTCCTTTTCCCAATTTCTGTCACGTTTTCCAGTTCATTTTAATCCAAATCATTCAACAACCTTTTAAATTTTAACTAAATTAAGGAAGTGGAAAGTTGTGAATCTCACTTGGCTCCCTCCTGAAAATATTTTAAAAGGTAACTCCCAATATTAATAAAATCGGTTAAAATTAAAATCATGCCTTGCACAGTTAAAATTCCTCTTCCCAATTTCTGTCACGTTTTCCAGTTCATTTTAATCCAAATCATTCAAGGGCGAGCCTTAGTCTAGGCTGCAATCATCTTTCCTACAGGTGCGAAAATGATCCCATTTTTTTTTTTTACCACACACACAACTCCTTTTTTGACTCTCTGAATGAGCAACAATAAAAGGGCCTATAGGTAACTCGCATTGCATATCTAATTTTTTGTACAATGATAAATTTCCAACATTCCGAATGGAAGAAATTCCCCTCCGAGGGATGCTGGGTGGAAGGGTCTCACATATGGGCCCCAGCTGCGCCCTAGTAGAAGAATTTGACACCATGCTGGGACTCCTGAACCCTCATCTGAAGGTGTTGGGTTCCCCTTCCCTCTCCCATTGTACTCCGAAACCTGAGCAGGTTTGGAACGTTTTGTATTTCTTCCTCGTATATTTTTGTTCTGCTTTTTTTATCATGTTCTGTCAATCCCACTGGCGTAGCGTGGTCTAAATTCAAGTGTAAGGCGTGCAGGGTACTAATTTCCATCATCCATGCTCTTCATGGATTGGCATAGACAAGTATAACTAGATACCTACCTACCTACCTTCCCAGTTCCACACTCGGAGTGTATGGCCGCCATACACGCCCTACATGGACACTACGCCACTGGTCAATCCTCTTCAGATCAAACTGGTCTTCTGGCCTCAAGTGGGATGCCAGAAGAAAGGGATCTTGACGGAAAATTAAAGGCGGGCGGGCAAAAAATTGTAAAGAGGGCCCATATTCTACTTTCATTGTTTTGCTTGTAACTATGAGCATAGACATCTACGAGATTATCTTTTGTACGTATTGGCCGAAAGTTTCGCCTGCTAGCAAGACCATCGCCAAATAAGTTTCGCCTTCTAGCAAGACCTCTCTAGTGGCTCTCTCGATGTCTTGCCAACATATAACCTTTATTTTCCACTCTTGACTGCTCTTCAAAGAAGAAAAAGTCTCTCCTTGGTGCAACTAAGTAATTTCTATCCTTGAAAAATCTACGTTAGGATTGAACTGGTTTGGTTTCTTTTATTACGGTTATTTATCTACGTTATTTTTACGTTTTCTTCTTCCATATCACATTGCTCTTTTGTTATATTTTTATTTTCTTATTTTTATTGAATTTCTTGTAATTTAATATTTTATTTTGATATAAAAAATACATTGTCAATGTGATCTTGATTAACATACTCGTAGTACGTACGACTGATATAAGTGACAACTTACCTTGTGGTTGTGGATAAGATTCCTAGATCGTTGTGTACATAAATCTGGATGGAATAATGTCCCAGACGAATTTTAATCATTTTCTCTTCGCTCCTTTTGAGTGGTAATTCTTTAATCACAGGATCTGTAATGAAGATAGAAATTAGAATTAGCTTCAGATGATATTGTCATATCTTCTACATGGCAGACAAGTTACATAGGTTTATTTTACTAGAACCTCGAAAAATGTCCTTGGAAATGTCCTTTTCTTTGTTTATCCTTGGGAAACAGTTTTGTAATGTCCCAGACGAATTTTAATCATTTTCTCTTCGCTCCTTTTGAGTGGTAATTCTTTAATCACAGGATCTGTAATGAAGATAGAAATCGGAATTAGCTTCAGATGATATTGTCATATCTTCTACATGGCAGACAAGTTACATAGGTTTAAATTTACTAGAACCTCAAAAAATGTCCTTGGAAATGTCCTTTTCTTTGTTTATCCTTGGGAAACAGTTTTGCAAAGCAAGGAAATCAAAAGTATCAATCATTTCAATACCAGTAGGTGGGTGGGTTACACCTACCTAATAAATGTTTAAGAAAAAGAAAGAAATCAAAGTTCCACTCTTAGAGGTAGTAGCAGGTAGCTTAACGTAGTAGCTACTCGTAATTATGAAACAATGATTATGACTATTAATTGATCAGAACACGAAATCCTAGCATGAAAGCTGGGTAGACACGATTTTAGTAGATCCCTACCGCGAGTCCGACAACCCTGGGACTACCAAACGAACCAAATTAAATCACTACCTCTAACAACACAACCAAATGAAATCAGTACCTCTATTATTGAACTACCAAATAAACCAATTAGATCGGTACCGACTACTAGATTACGCCAGAATCCCGATATCACGCAAGCTAGCGAGTTGAAGTGACTCCTAAATTCAAATGAGATTCGGAAATCGATGAACCTTTTGGTCCAACATAAAATAAAAACAAATAAATCAAGAAAATCATGAACTATTTATCGTGAAACAGATGGTCACTTGACAACTTTTATGGTTGTCACTGCCTCCTTTCCTGTACCATTATTTCCCATCAAATTTTAACTCTGAACTGTCCTCACCAAAGAATTAAAACGAACGAAGAGTCCGTACGACAGAAGATTCTAAATGTAATCCAGGTGTGAAGTTATTGACCTACCTTCTGGTTTGACACGAAACTTCTCCGTTTTTCCTGAATTAATTCACCCGGCCTTCAGCTAAGCAGTATTTTACCATTTAAACTTAATATAAATGGTAAACATATCCATCTGTAACTGATATTAAAACATCGTAATTATTATCATCACATGGGTAATAATAGTAATTATTACTAATTTCTTTAGTTTGCTACAATCTACATAAGCAGTCTTCTCATGTTTGCAATAGAAAAACACAACAAAAAGACCGATTTCGTGTTGCCAAAAAATCATTAAACCTGGGCAAAGTTTCGAATTAACATACAAGTAGTACAGAGGTTAAGTGATTCCTTTTGGCTCATTTAGGGTTTTTTCTTTTTTCACATTTATCTGCTCCTGTGAGTATTGATGATTATTTAAATTAGTTGTAATTTAACAAGAAATACACACGGTCTCGTTGCAGGACGAGTGTGTAAAGAAAAAAACTAATAAATTGGTCTTGGCTTCTGGTTCTGGGAATCGAATTATCTTTCTGTTTACATGATGCTTTTGATATCTCCTGTGAGATTTGTTCCAAATTATCTTACAAGTACTTTACCTACATCATCGTGAGATGTGTTGTGTTTCATGTCTGGATTTGACCTTTCAAAAGTCCTCGCATGATTGGAGGAGGTTTTGAAAAGTTATGGATGTGATACAGTTTTGATGCATTATAGTCAAACAGAATGATTTTTGAAGTCAATCCCATACCACTACCCATATGTATTTTCTTGTTACCTGCCAAGATATAAGATGACGCAACCGTGTATCTACGTATCCGATCCATATATCAATACTTGTTTTTAGTAGGTACGTTTTCCTGCATCACCTACTACAACTGATTTACTAATCGTCATAAATCTTATGATAGATACGCACGTTGCATTGTACAACCGATGACAGAATGGACAGATTTTATCTGTACATTACGTAAGCAATTGTGAACATATCCATGATCACCAATAAAAGATACAAAGCACAGATAGCATCATTTTATGTATGTACCTATGGACAGATTTTATCTGTACATTACGTAAGCAATTGTGAACATATCCATGATCACCAATAAAAGATACAAAGCACAGATAGCATCATTGTATGTACCTATAATAACAGAACCAATACTACATAGTGGCAGGCTAAAACAGTGGTGTGGTCTCAATGGCGGGCGTTTGATACCCGCCCAGGAAGGTTTTTGTCCCAAACAGAAAAGGGTCAGTCTTGGAACGGCTGGCTTTCTCCTATCCTGTCTTCCTTCTCTCTTCGCTTTCGGGGCGATAAGACCTTGGCAGTTACAGTTCCCTCCATCAAACCTCTTCAGAAAAAAAGCTGGCTTTCTCCTATCCTGTCTTCCTTCTCTCTTCGCTTTCGGGGCGATAAGACCTTGGCAGTTACAGTTCCCTCCATCAAACCTCTTGAGAAAAAAAAAATCCCCGCAGTTACCACTTACCGAAAAGCTATAAGTGATCATTCAACCTGGATTTCAAGGGCCATTTTATGAACACCATATTTATGAACGAAATAATGTCTCTCAAGCTGCACTAAAGCATCAATTCTAAACATCTGATTGGTCAAAATTTATTCCAATCTGACTTGAGAGCGAGAATTTTTCTGTTCATAAAATGCATTATAAGACCACCAGCAGATCGGCACACTGTATAATATGCGTTTAGTGGATTTATAGTTTATACAGCTTCCCCTCTTGAAAATATCAAGCCAAGCCACTGGGTTTAGTGGGTTTACAGCTTCCCTTTTTGAAATCCTCCACGCCACTGACAAAGATGTGTACCTCCTCTATTGTTTTAGCGTAGTTAGAAATATTAAATGAAAACGTTAATTGTTCTCTGCTTTGTATCATTGGGAACGTGCAGATGTGAAGTAATACATTACTAATAGCAACGATTCCATCGGAATGGAATGTTTCCAATGTTTATTGTTTATAGGAAATCACATGGGTTTTCTGCATGGGTACTAAGTATAGTAGTACAGCTTCCCCTCTTGAAAATATCAAGCCAAGCCACTGGGTTTAGTGGGTTTACAGCTTCCCTTTTTGAAATCCTCCACGCCACTGAACAAAGATGTGTACTTCCTCTATTGTTTTAGCGTAGTTAGAAATATTAAATGAAAATGTTAATTGTTCTCTGCTTTGTATCATTGGAACGTGCAGATGTGAAGTAATACATTACTAATAGCAACGATTCCATCGGAATGGAATGTTTTCAATGTTTATTGTTTATAGGAAATCACATGGGTTTTCTGCATGGGTACTAAGTAGTATTACAATTCTATTCTATTACAATGTGCTCGTAAAGACTAAAGACCAATATGTAGGTACAATTAGAAATGACATCAATGCCTGAGCGTTGTATGAACAGGCAGATGACCTATATGTCATTATGCTGCTAAATGATTATTGATACTAACCTATGTTATGTTTGCTGAATGATTCCTGAACAGCTGCGCTATGGAGGTTGTAAAGCATTTGATTGCCTGCTTCACTATACCTATGCCATTATTATCTGTGCCATAAAGTTGTACGATCTCGGGGACAGATCTAATCTGTAGCATTTAGCTCCAAATATTGATTACGCTAGAAGTTAGGAACATATGTAGGTAGGTAGTACGCGAGTAGAATACCTAATACGCGAGTACGTATCAGAATTCCAGCGAGGGGGGGGAGAGGGGGGTGCTCCAAATATTAAGTTAAGCCAATATGTTTAGCATTATTAGTTATTGTTATAAGCCAGCCTAGTTAGCTTAGTTGGTAGTGCTACGCATCAGGTTGGGGGGGGGGGGGGGGGGAGAGGGGGGTGCTCCAAATATTAAGTTAAGCCAATATGTTTAGCATTATTAGTTATTGTTATTACTCACCTACATTTAGGATTTAGGATCAAGACCTACTCCTACTCAGTTCGAACTTTTTTTTTTTAAGAGGTTTGACAGAGGGAACTGTAACTGCTATGGTCTTAGAAATCGAAGAGAGAAGGAAGACAGGATAGGAGAAAGCCAGCCGTTCCGAGAACGAACATTATCCCATCAGGATAAAAAAAAAAAACACATGTATTTTTTTGTTAAGAGGTTTGACAGAGGGAACTGTAACTGCTATGGTCTTATCGTCCCAAAATCAGAGAAGGAAGAGAGGGATAGGAGAAAGCCAGCCGTTCCGAGAACGAACATTATCCCATCAGGATAAAATCCGCCCCGGGCGGGAATCGAACCAGATAGGAGAAAGCCAGCCGTTCCGAGAACGAACATTATCCCATCAGGATAAAATCCGCCCCGGGCGGGAATCGAACCCAAGAAGGAAGACAGGATAGGAGAAAGCCAGCCGTTCCGAGAACGAACATTATATTGATTGCCTGCTTCACTATACCTATGCCATTATTATCTGTGCCATAAAGTTGTACGATCTCGGGGACAGATCTAATCTGTAGCATTTTTTTCCTTCCGGGGATTTTCTTCCGGGGCGGATTTTATCCTGACGGATAAGGTTCGTTCTCGGAACGGCTGGCTTTCTCCTATCCTGTCGTCCTTCTTCGATTTCGGGACGATAAGACCTTAGCAGTTACAGTTCTCTCCGTCAAACCTCTTAAAAAAAAAAAATATTGTTTATAAATCAAGATTAAATTTATCTCTCCTAATCTAATCTTATCCTTTCCTCTGTTGCAGGTGACCGTCATCATCAAAGGTCGAAGCACCCCGTGTACGAACGAGAAAACATACGAGGCACAAGCCGACTCGCCTTTGCCCTTGTCTTTCATCAACTCGGGTGTCAACAGCCACTCCAAGAATGCCGACAATGTCGTCCTCAAAGTTGAGGTAAGATTTACCACCTTTTTTTCACGGGATTTAACGTCACTGTTGAGGATTTCAGCTACGGGGACCTTTGCCCTTGTCTTTCATCAACTCGGGTGTCAACAGCCACTCCAAGAATGCCGACAATGTCGTCCTCAAAGTTGAGGTAAGATTTAACACCTTTTTTTTTTCACGGGATTTAACGTCAATGTTGAGCATTTTAGCTACGGGGATTTTCTCCTCGTATCGGAGACAAGTTTTCTCCGCTTATCTCCGAATAGATATCATCACATTAAGCTTACCCATTTCTCAAGGTGGTCATCCATGCGCAACGTTTCTTAACTTCTATGATCCAGGGATAAACTGGTGCAATGAACTTGCTATCGCCATCACTTCCTAAAGACTTTATACCAGAATAGTAAGGTGTAAAAGCGTGGTTTTGTTGAGCCTTTTAAAAATTGATGAAATTAAAAATGTTCCTCTTTCACATCAATCTCTAACAACCTCTCTCCTGTCATATTTCAGTCGGACCCATCCGGACATCACGAGCGTGCCGAACTTATACCAGAATAGTAAGGTGTAAAAGCGTGGTTTTGTTGAGCCTTTTAAAAATTGATGAAATTAAAAATGTTCCTCTTTCACATCAACCTCTAACAACCTCTCTCCTGTCATATTTCAGTCGGACCCATCCGGACATCACGAGCGTGCCGAAATCTTCATCAAATACATCGAAACCACCATAGTGGTCCGTCGGGTCGGCAAATACCTCGCTGTATCCGCCAAACTCCCCGAAGAACTCGTAGAGCCTTCCATCCAGGACCCTAACACCCTCCAGCTGTGTACCCTAGGGTGTCCGCCAAGTGAACGATTGGATATTGTGACGTCACGGGGTCATATGACAGACAGAGACCATGCTCTGGCCAAATGCAAAGACACCGAGGAGCTCAGTAATGACATTATCAACAATCTGACAGACTACTATTTGGACTGGTAAGTGGAGAGTTGGGACTAGTTTGGGACAAGCTGGGTTATCGGTCCTCTGTAGGGACTATCTAACTGTTTTTTTTTTTTTACAGGTGTCTCATGTCCCGCAGTTATCAATTGAAAGGGCAAATATAACCTACTTGAATTCTCAAGTAGGTCATGTACTATTAAAATGAAGTATCAATTGTAGCAGTGCAATAGTCCTAAACAAAAATGGACTTGGCACATAAGGGATTAAGAAGAGACCGACTTAACATAAATAAGTATCACTAAGTACACTTTCTATCCTCTAACGCCTCCCTATTCTCTGTCTACCGCGAGTCCGACAACCCTGGGACTACCAAACGAACCAAATTAAATCACTACCTCTAACAACACAACCAAATGAAATCAGTACCTACCTCTATTATTGAACTACCAAATTAACCACTTAGATTGGTACCGACTACCAGATTACGCCAGAATCCCGATATCACGCAAGCTAGCGAGTTGATGTGACTCCCAAATTCAAATGAGATTCGGAAATCGATGAACCTTTTGGTCCAACATAAAATAAAAACAAATAATAATTAAAAAATTACATAATTATTATCACATTGGGGTGCACGTGTCTCACTCGCCTGTTTCCTAATCTATGCGAGACGAGAGAGAAAATGCCCTCTGTCTTGTCTCGCAAATTTGCGATACCTATACCTACATTTGCGATACCTACCTACCTTTACTTTGTTGGAGCAAGGAAGAATAAGAAATGGAATGAAATAGGAGTAAAATTAAACCAACCTGGTAAGTGTAATACATAACCAACCTGGTAACATAACCATAGATAACCATACATAACCATAGTGTAACCAACCTGGTAAGTGTATATTATTACATATTTTTATATGTATTCTATGAATGGGGGTACATCCCAACAAAAATAGACAGGACATTTTATTAAAGTTAAAAAGAAAGTGGAAAAAAAGGAAATTGCTTCCTTTTTACATATTTTGTTTGTTTGTTTGCTCATTCCGCCCAAGCCGATGTCCTTAGGTTCGATCCCAGCTCTCTCAACAACCGAACCACCCTGTACCTGACAGAGCCGGTCAATGTACCGGATAACACGAGCGCAGCCCAGCTTATCCGGCTAGATCTCTTGCTTGTCATTGGTCTGTTCATTCTAGTGAGGATTTTCTAGACCGGTCCTCGTTCCTTTTGTATCATATGACGTGTATAGAATTGAAAAAAAATGGCCACAACCCCCAATGGCAACACTGGAGAGGTTATATCCATATCCAAATTTTATAATGACCATTAAGAATTGAGATCCGAGGCCACAAAGTGAGTTTAAACTCCGTTTAAGTTTAACTCTCGGATTAAGTGTTCTGATTGGTTGAAATTTTTGACATTTTAAATCAACCAATCAGATTGCTCCGAGAGTTAAACCGAGTTTAAACTCACTTTGTGGCCCCGGGATATAAATTGGGTCTTATTGTACTGAGATTGAAGAGAGAATTAGGACAAGATAGGAGAATGCTAGATGTTCCAAGATCAAAACTCATCTGCTTTAGAGAAAGTTTACGTACCCTAGGACGCCCTAGGTTACTTAGAGCAGTGGTTCTCAAACTGTGCTCCGCAAAGAGTTTTCAGGTGCTCCGCATATATTCTCTGCTTCCCCACAGGTGTGTGTTCGACACAATGACAGCGGGCATCAGCTACGACTTCACCGCCGCAGCTCATTCCGCCCAAGCCGATGTCCTTAGGTTCGATCCCAGCTCTCTCAACAACCGAACCACCCTGTACCTGACAGAGCCGGTCAATGTTCCGGATAACACGAGTGCAGCCCAGCTTATCCGGCTAGATCTCTTGCTTGTCATTGGTCTGTTCATTCTAGTGAGGATCTTCTAGACCGGTCCTCGTTCCTTTTGTATCATATGACGTGTATAGAATTGAAAAAAATGGCCACAACCCCCCATTGGCAACACTGGAGGGGTTATATCCATATCCAAATTTTATAATGATCATTGAGAATTGAGATCCGAGGCCACAAAGTGAGTTTAAACTCCGTTTAAGTTTAACTCTCGGATTAAGTGTCTGATTGGTTGAAATTTTTGACATTTTAAAAATCAACCAATCAGATTGGTCCGAGAGTTAAACCGAGTTTAAACTCACTTTGTGGCCCCGAGGTGAGTTTATAATTCCCCAGTGTTGCCATATTTTGTTTGACCCGCCGCGCTGCGTTGTGGCCATTTGGTTATGTTTTTCCTTTTCAAAGTTTTAGAAGCGCTTTGTGTGTCTTTTAAACTTTAAAAAGAAGTGATTTTGTTTAATTTTGTTTTTGTTTGTTTTTTTTTTCTAATTGAGAGCGTTTTCCTAGATTGATTAAAAGATTTGGTCGGCAGGATATGTATCTTTAGTACCTACATTTCTACATAAATATAATAAGAGTAGAAAACTTGAAAGATCAATTTATAAAACCGAGAAAAAAGATGTAAGGATAGACAGTCCCGCAGTCTTCGCCAAAAACGTAAATGACTTATGTCAAATTTCGCATTTGTAAACAACGTATGGTACCAGGCAGGTACGAAAACTTCAAAATCAAGTTGTTAAACATTTCTCCAAAACTTTCAAACGTTCAAAATGAATAGGTACACTCAAATTGCCATCAATTTCACATGTTCTCACACCAATGATATCTCGATCAATCAATCAGGAATGATCTCGTAAGACATAAAATTGTGATACTTATAATATTAATATTTTCCCTTGTAGATAAACTCTTTCGTTGTATGTAACTTTTCACGATGTAAGGTTGGTAGATAGTGTTTTAATCCAATCCATTTTTAATGCATCAATGTTCATTTGAATCATTCACCTCGTAACCATCTGAGGATAAAATGTCGTAGGGACTTTTTTTTGACATATTGGAAATTAGAAAGTGAATACCACTCTGGGTGACTGAAATTAAAATCTACAATTTTTCCTTCGGTACCTTTTTGTTATCAAAATGTGTATTACCTATTGAGTAGGTATCAAGTTAATTCTTAATGTTTCAAATATTTTCAGTCTTTGTCCAATAGGTTTTAGTTTTCGTAGATCCAAAACCAACATCAATGTGTTTTAGTATAAATGAAGGGTGTGAACTTGATGCCCACCCTGTAATTGGTTAGATTTAAACTAGTCAGTGTAAAATATTCTTGATTTAAAAATCAATTTTATATTGAACTCTTTAAATAAAATTCTTCCTGTAATATTATAATGTTGCCTGAAAGTCGAGTTTACATACTTTACATAGATAAAATTGCGTTGGTACGTCCTACGCTTTAAAAGGACAGCTATGACTACAACCCCTTGATCACAATAATACCTATTATTGAACTCCCATATGATATGAATTCAGTATTTTTGTGGAAATAGTACCATTAGAGTTAAACAGGGATGGATTGAAAGTGACCAAAGAAGAAAATAAATGACAGCTGTCAAAATCCTGCTGTGTTACGGTTTAAGCTTGGCTTTCGCAATTCCTAACATATTAAATTTAAATCAATATTATTGTAAATGTGTAATATTCGTATAAATATGTTCTTCCTTATCTTTTTTGTTGTTTAATTTTTTTTTTTTTTTTTTTTTTTTTTTTTCTAATTGAGAGCGTTTTCCTAGATTGATTAAAAGACTTGGTCGGCAGGATATGTATCTTTAGTACCTACATTACTACATAAATATAAGAGTAGAAAACTTAAAAGATCAATTTATAAAACCGGGAAAAAAGATGTAAGGATAGACAGTCCCGCAGTCTTCACCAAAAACGTAAATGACTTATGTCAAATTTCGCATTATCTTTCTATACAAAACTCGTTAGTAGCTTCCCCCCCCCCCCCCTGATTTAAATAAAATTAAAAGAGATGCCTTATTTTATTTTGCACTCATAGGACAGCAAAATCTAGCTCACTTTCTTATTTTCTTCCAATTATTTTATCTTTTCTTCTCATCCTTCGCAAATGAGAATACATAATCCTAATAAGAAATCGAGTAATCAAGTGTTAACTTTATTTTTTCTTTATTTTCGGAATATTATTTAGTTCTCTTGACAAAAGCTTGCTGGTATTTTATTTATTTTGCTTCCCTATTATTTTCAAGCTAGATAAAGCTTTTACCGTTTTCGCTGCAATCGTGCCTTAAAAGCTGGTATTTTATTTATTTTGCTTCCCTATTATTTTCAAGCTAGATAAAGCTTTTACCGTTTTCGCTGCAATCGTGCCTTAAAAATAT
>NW_007377898.1:129260-173485 GCF_000475195.1 Diaphorina citri | reverse complement strand
CTCAATAAAAGTAGCCACTCAATTGTCTTCACGAGGCCAAGTGCACCCTGAACGCCAAGCACAGAGCCGAAAAAAAACTGCGGCCCCGCCGGGAATCGAACCCGGGCCTCCTACGTGCAAGCCTAGTGTGATACCCACTCGGCCACGGAGGTTGCTCCATTATATTTAACTCCAATTTTCATTTCAGAGTACAATGTCGGAATGGAGGCTCGTGTTTTGGCTCACGTTCATAATTCTGGCGGTCACCAATCTATTCTATCTCGTGTTCGGCTCGGCCGAAATACAACCCTGGAACGACCCCAACCCTGTAGTACAAAAGCCGCCCCCCCGAAGTGAAATAGAAATCGGCCCAGAACCCGAATAGAGTGCCCCAAAACCCGAATAGAGTGCCCCAGAACCCAAATAGGGGGATGCTTGTAGATTGAGTACGAATAGACTATCTTTGGACAAGCAACCACACTAGTAGATCATTGATGGCCGAGGCCACAAGTGAGCGTATTTGGATTAACTTCGGATCAAGCAATCTGATTGGGGTTGATTTCAAAAAATTCCGCCCGGGGCGGATTTTATCCTGATGGGATAATGTTCGTTCTCGGAACGGCTGGCTTTTTCCTATCCTGTCTTCCTTCTCTCTTCGATTTCGGGACGATAAGACCATAGCAGTTGCAGTTCCCTCTGTCAAACCTCTTAGAAAAAAAAAAGTTATTGTTATTACTCACCTACATTTAGGATCAAGCTATACCTACTCCTACTCAGTTCGAACTGTTTTTTGTTTTTAAGAGGTTTGACAGAGGGAACTGTAAGTAATACCAACTAAGCTAACTAGGCTGGCAGTTCGAGCTGTAATATTCTCAAAATCCGATCAGACATAATGTGAGAAAGCCAAATAAAAACTACTTCGGTGGCGTAGTGGTCAACAAACTCACCTGGCAATCGGAAGGGCGTGGGTTCAAACTCAAAACAGGTGTGAAATTTTCACGGTAAAAATCAAAATCACGATTGAAGATTAATTGAAGAATCAGAAGTGGCAAAAATCACGAATAATAGAAATGTGGTAACCGAAAAAATGTGTGCCTCAAAATCCTCAAATCAGTGTGTTCATCTCTTGTCCAGTATTCCCTTACCTCCGTGACAACAAAATGGCGTCATTGGAATATTGGAAACAACTGGCGCGAAATTTCAAAATTTTCAATTTCTGATATTTCAAGATTTTCAAGAAAATTAAAATTGGTGATAATATTTGCAAGATATAGTGTTTTAATCCAATCCATTTTTAATGCATCAATGTTCATTTGAATCATTCACCTCGTAACCATCTGAGGATAAAATGTCGTAGGAACTTTTTTTTTAGACATATTGGAAATTAGAAAGTGAATACCACTCTAGGTGACTGAAATTAAAATCTACAATATTTCCTTCGGTACCTTTTTGTTATCAAAATGTGTTTTACCTATTGAGTAGGTATCAAGTTAATTCTGGCTTTTTCCTATCCTGTCTTCCTTCTCTCTTCGATTTCGGGACGATAAGACCATAGCAGTTGCAGTTCCCTCTGTCAAACCTCTTAGAAAAAAAAAAGTTATTGTTATTACTCACCTACATTTAGGATCAAGCTATACCTACTCCTACTCAGTTCGAACTGTTTTTTGTTTTTAAGAGGTTTGACAGAGGGAACTGTAAGTAATACCAACTAAGCTAACTAGGCTGGCAGTTCGAGCTGTAATATTCTCAAAATCCGATCAGACATAATGTGAGAAAGCCAAATAAAAACTACTTCGGTGGCGTAGTGGTCAACAAACTCACCTGGCAATCGGAAGGGCGTGGGTTCAAACCCAAAAGAGGTCTGAAATTTTCACGGTAAAAATCAAAATCACGATATTACGAAAGAAGATTAATTGAAGAATCAGAAGTGGAAAAAATCACGAATAATAGAAATGTGCTAACCGAAAAAATGTGTGCCTCAAAATCCTCAAATCAGTGTTCATCTCTTGTCCAGTATTCCCTTACCTCCGTGACAACAAAATGGCGTCATTGGAAACAACTGGCGCGAAATTTCAAAAATTTCAATTTCTGATATTTCAAGAAAATTGGTGATTTTGCAAGATAAAAAATTAAAAAGTGTTTTATTTCACTGTATTTCTCTTTTATCAGTGAGTTTTTTACATTATTGTCTTCTTAAATACCTATTACACTATATAAGAATGTTACATGTTTGATTTAAAAAGGTTTGTTCTGGTTAGAAGGAAACTTACACAAAGATTCAAATCAAGCCCTTGAACATTTCACTGTTGACCCTTTTATCAAAAACTAGAATGCAACAATATGGACAGTTTGGTCTGAATTTCACAGTCTAATCTCAAAAGACCGCGTATATGTGACATTCTTTTGGGCAGAAAACATTGGCAAGAAGTTGACCTCAATGGAAGGTGGTAAATTTGCAAGATAAAGTGTTTTATTTCACTGTATTTCTCTTTTATCAGTGAGTTTTTTACATTATTGTCTTCTTAAATACCTATTACACTAAATTAATAAGAATTTTACATGTTTGATTTAAAAAGGTTTGTTCTGGTTAGAAGGAAACTTACACAAAGATTCAAATCAAGCCCTTGAACATTTCACTGTTGACCCTTTTATCAAAAACTAGAATATGGACAGTTTGGTCTGAATTTCACAGTCTAATCTCAAATGACCGCGTATATGTGACATTCTTTTGGGCAGAAAACTTTGGCAAGAAGTTGACCTCAATGGAAGGTGGTAAACACTTGATTGGAGACTTGGTAACTTTGTGAAGCTCCATTCTAACTTGATATTAAAACAAAATATGTTAATCAGTTTTTGTGAATTAATTGTTTTCTAACAACTCTATTGAAGCTGGTATACTATTCTCCATGAACTGCTTGTCATGATATAAATTGGGTCTTATTGTACTGAGATTGAAGAGAGAATTAGGACAAGATAGGAGAATGCTAGATGTTCCAAGATCAAAACTCATTTGCTTTAGAGAAAGTTTACGTACCCTAGGTTACTTAGAGCAGTGGTTCTCAAACTGTGCTCCGCAAAGAGCTTTCAGGTGCTCCGCATACCTAGTTTCATTTTTCTTACCGCATTTAAAAAAAAATCACACGAATATGTTAAGTCAAATGGGAAGTATTGGAACAAGCCGTACAGACCGTACGCTAATGAACATTTCCGAATTATTTAAAGGGTGGGGGGGAGGGTGCTCCGTAGAGTTTAGAGCACTTGCTTGGTGCTCCGCGGCCAAAAAAAAGTTTGAGAACCACTGACTTAGAGGTTTCCAGAGCATCTGGACAAGTCCAATGAGGCTCCAAGGTAGGAATCAAACTTACAATCTAGTCAATTAGACTGGTTAAGCCAATATTTGTTACCAAAATAAAGTCACACTTGGTCTCTTGAAATCAGACTGAAATTGAGTTCAAGTTTCAAACTGTTTGTTTTGTGATAAAATATTTACTTACTTGAATGAACATTTTAAAAATTCCTAAAGGGTGGGGGGGAGGGTGCTCCGTAGAGTTTAGAGCACTTGCTTGGTGCTCCATGGCCAAAAAAAAGTTCGAGAACCACTGACTTAGAGGTTTCCAGAGCATCTGGACAAGTCCAATGAGGCTCCAAGGTAGGAATCAAACTTGCAATCTAGTCAATTAGACTGGTTAAGCCAATATTTGTTACCAAAATAAAGTCACACTTGGTCTCTTGAAACTAGACTGAAATTGAGTTCAAGTTTCAAACTGTTTGTTTTGTGATAAAATATTTACTTACTTAGGAAAATTTTGTGAAAATGGTCTAGTAAATAAATAAATTGATAATTTGATATGTACAAAGGCAAGAACAATTTTTATTGAAATAAAATACTTAAATCAGATCAAATTAGTGGGTCTTTTGTTCATGAGCATTTGAACTATAAACAAAATCGAATAATTAAGTACAAAACTAAGAAAGTACATTAATTTGAATCATTACTTAGGTTCAATATATTTTGACTAATGTCAAAAATCTAAGAGTGTGAAATAGGTATCACAATTCCAATTATTTTACAATATTGTGAACAGACTAAAAATATGTATCAATAAAACAGAAAATAAGGAGCTTCAAGTAATAAAATAAAGACAGATAAAATAATATAAAGTAAAAACTCTTCCTAGATTAATAGTAAACATACATACAAAGATATTGAAGTGACAGACATACAATGTGAAAAAATAAAATTAATTCAAAGACAATTAAGAGACTAAACAATAGAACTCCAATAAGTTGTAAGAATACAATATTACTTTAGTAAATATGACACTATAAAATTTTCTTCTGTGACACTGATAAATCAGAAGACACATCTCATTACTAGAGATCAGACAATATAGCAGCTATGAATAACAAAATGTCTGATTCTACTATGAACAATACAGTAGGAATAGTTGGTTCCAGAAGACATGAACCAACACACCCTAGCATGTGCCCAGGTACAAGCACAGACCTTGCCTCTCTATTTGAATGTCCGGTATGTTTTGACTATGTGTTGCCCCCTATTATACAATGTCAAAGTGGTCACCTTGTGTGTTCTAACTGTCGACCCAAGTTATCCTGCTGCTCCACCTGCCGAGGACCTCTGGGTAACATACGGAATCTTGCTATGGAAAAAGTGGCAGAGACAGTAACATTTCCATGCCGCTACCAGATGAATGGTTGCAATGTGGTGTTGTTACATACAGAGAAACCCGAGCACGAGGATGCATGTGAGTACAGACCATACCATTGTCCATGTCCAGGAGCATCGTGTAAGTGGTCAGGTGCATTGGACCAAGTCATGGGACATCTCAACCAATCACACAAGACCATTACTACACTACAAGGAGAGGACATTGTGTTCCTAGCAACTGATATAAACCTAGCAGGAGCTGTAGACTGGGTCATGATGCAGTCATGCTTTGGTCATCATTTCATGCTTGTGTTGGAAAAGCAAGAAATAGATGGACGCCAGCATTTCT
Source organism: Diaphorina citri (assembly GCF_000475195.1). Taxonomy (NCBI): domain Eukaryota; kingdom Metazoa; phylum Arthropoda; class Insecta; order Hemiptera; family Psyllidae; genus Diaphorina; species Diaphorina citri. Next base: position 168,488 of record NW_007377898.1, on the reverse strand, counting down.
TTGCTATTGTACAGCTTATTGGATCCCGTAAGCAGGCAGAACATTTTACATACGTGAAATAGGTATCACAATTCCAATTATTTTACAATATTGTGAACAGACTAAAAATATGTATCAATAAAACAGAAAATAAGGAGCTTCTAGTAATAAAATAAAGGCAGATAAAATAATATAAAGTAAAAACTCTTCCTAGATTAATAATAAACATACCTACAAAGATATTGAAGTGACAGACATACAATGTGAAAAAATAAAATTAATTCAAAGACAATTAAGAGACTAAACAATAGAACTCCAATAAGTTGTAAGAATACAATACTACTTTAGTGAATTTGACGCTATAAAATTTTCTTCTGTGACACTGATAAATCAGAAGACACATCTCATTACTAGAGATCAGACAATATAGCAGCTATGAATAACAAAATGTCTGATTCTACTATGAACAATACAGTAGGAATAGTTGGTTCCAGAAGACATGAACCAACACACCCCAGCATGTGCCCAGGTACAAGCACAGACCTTGCCTCTCTGTTTGAATGTCCGGTGTGTTTTGACTATGTGTTGCCCCCTATTATACAGTGTCAAAGTGGTCACCTGGTGTGTTCTAACTGTCGACCCAAGTTATCCTGCTGCTCCACCTGCCGAGGACCTCTGGGTAACATACGGAACCTTGCTATGGAAAAAGTGGCAGAGACAGTAACATTCCCATGCCGCTACCAGATGAATGGTTGCAATGTGGTGTTGTTACATACAGAGAAACCCGAGCACGAGGATGCATGTGAGTACAGACCATACCATTGTCCATGTCCAGGAGCATCGTGTAAGTGGTCAGGTGCATTGGACCAAGTCATGGGACATCTCAACCAATCACACAAGACCATTACTACACTACAAGGAGAGGACATTGTGTTCCTAGCTACAGATATAAACCTAGCAGGAGCTGTAGACTGGGTCATGATGCAGTCATGTTTTGGTCATCATTTCATGCTTGTATTGGAAAAGCAAGAGATAGATGGACGCCAGCATTTCTTTGCTATTGTACAGCTTATTGGATCACGTAAGCAGGCAGAACATTTTACTTATAGACTGGAGTTGAATGGACATCGGCGGAGATTGACATGGGAAGCAACACCAAGGAGTATTCATGAGGGAATTGCCTCAGCTATTATGAACTCGGACTGTTTGGTGTTTGACTCTAATATTGCACAGCTGTTTGCAGATAATAAGAACCTGGGTATAAATGTTACCATTGCAACAGTTTGAAGTGTTATCATAATGTATAGCATGTATTCTTGTGATAACTTTCTGATACATATTTAGCTTTGTATTATGTATACTGAATCATAGATGTTACTTATTAGGTTGAAGCTTTACTCTTTACATAATTGTTTTTAATTATTTGGGGCAGGTATTGGTCTCTTCTTAATGTATAGATAATACATTAAGCTTACATTCAGGAGGTTTGATTTGACATGAGAAATCATTTGCAAGACAAGATTTTAATATTGTTATGGCCATTCATTTGTATTAACATTATAAATTATTGTACATAAAAGATGGTTCGTTATAAAATAAAAATCATTTGATTAGTTTAGTTCTGGCACAAAGACACAATACAAGATGTATCATATTTTTTAACAATATTTGCGGACCAGAAAGATTATTTTTCAAATTTTCGAGAGACATACGTAAATTTTATCTTGTTTTGTGTTGTTGCTTCTACTCGTTTTTAGCCCATCCTTCCTTTATTATTAGCGTTACTGTTTGTTGGGTTTTATTTGTGCTCTTGTTGATGGGAACATCGAACATCAATAAAATTCATTTTGCCTTATCGATGTGTCTTTGCTTGCAATGTTTTTATATTTGCTCAATTTACGCGTTTTCATTTGGAATATTTTTTCGAGTTTTTGTTTTTCTTCTAAGTTCAAAGTAAAAATTAACTCACACGTTCCAGCATTGACTTGGATTAGCTAGAGAATATTCTGTTTTCAGCATATTTTTTCTCCTTTTCACAATGTCAATAGGTAGCATTAGGGGATTTTTCACAACTTTTTACGTAGGAATCGACCTTTTATTCATAATTTTTACCCAACTGCAACTGCTCCTGTCAATAGGTAGCATTAGGTACCTACTAAGAATGTATTTCTTCGTCCATTTTTGTAAAATCATTATAGAAAATTCCACTAAATTTCACAACTGATTGTTACATTACGTACCTATGTACTGTCAATAGGTAGCATTAGGTACCTACTAAGAATGTATTTCTTCGTCCATTTTTGTAAAATCATTATAGAAAATTCCACTAAATTTCATAACTGATTGTTACATTACGTACCTATGTAATTCTAACTATTGCTTAATTTGCTTTGTCGAGTGCCAAAGCAAATCATGCCTTAAAATATTTTCTCACTAGTACAAACCTACTCATACCTACATAGCTGTCATATTTCCTTTAAACGCACACTTTTTTCACCTCTGTTTTGTGTATAGCTGAAATTGAAATCTTCCATCTTGTAAAGTTATCTACTTTTGAACAAAAAATTTCTCGTGTATAATAAAATTGATTGTAAACAGAAGATTAAAACAGAAATTTATTATAAAAAATAAAATAAATAGAGCTTTTCTACTTCTGATCTGAGCTGCTCTATCTCTGTGGTTTGCTCTTTGAATTCTGGAAGCGAACGAGAGAGTATATTTTAAAGCAGTTTGTTTAGACAAGTGATCAGCTCCTTTGACCGTGCCCGAATCACACAAAGCTTGCACTCCAGAGGTCCCGATGTCGATTCCTGGCAGGGTCGAAGTTATTTCGGGTCTGTGCTTGGACTTCGGGGTGGACTTAGCCTTGTGAGGACAATTGGGTAGCTATTTTAACCGAGTAGCGATCAGTGGCGGGCACGGCAGTGCGCCAGGCCAAGTTCCGGCCTCAGCACGCCAGTGTGTATGTATATTACACGAAACATTTCGAGCAATTTTTACCCCTATCATAACTCTGTTAATTTTGCACATATTGTTACGAAATTTGGACCATATGTTAAGCTATACTTGCTTATTATGCCCGCGAAGTTCTAGCTTCAAAGGAAGGGGTAGAAAAGGGGCCTAGAAAATCGCTTATTTTAACATTACGAAGCACTTCCCGCTGTCGTAGAAACTTGAAATTTGGCAGGATGGTAGTCTTGATGAGTAAGTAAAGGGAAAAATTTGAAATTGGACAAAAGTTTGATAACATAACACCTTTAACATAATACAAACATAAATGTTTACAGCAGAAGACCTTGCTTAATTATAATAGAAAAAAGAAAAGAAACAAATGTTTTAGATACTGACCTTTTCTTGGAAGTACTCTTGCATCGACTTCGGGGCAGAAAGTCCGGGTCATCCGTGTCTTCACCAGAGGGGGATCTATCTATGTTGATCTTGGCCATCTGATTCTCCAAACCCTTCAATGGAGATCTTTGCTGCTGTTGTTGCTGTTGAGATTTCTCCATTTGGGCTTTCAAATTGTTCTGGGGAAGAGGAAATGGGATAAACACTCATGTTAGATGAACATTCAATGAGCACAGAAACAAGCGGAAAGCGACCCGCTCGAGAAAAAAGGGGCCATCCAGATCTGTGTATTTCTTCTTCTTCTTCTTCTTCTTCTTCTTCTTCTTCTTAAAAAAAATGTTCCGATAACGAATCTTAGCTGTTCAGGATAAAATTCACCTCGGGCGATTCCAAGGCTCGCTACCCTTCAAGCAAATTACTAGACTGGCTTAGTTGCTTTTTAAAGACCAAAGTCTCAACAACCGCAGTCTAAGCAACGTGCTATGTACGAGTATTTGGAACAGATTTTTTTTCAAAAATAAAATTTACATTTATAAAAAAAGAAAATTGCATAAACCTCATACTCACAATCATTTCTCCTTTCTGAAGCAAATTCAGCTGCAGATCTCTCACGACGTTGTGTCTCTGTTCTAATTCTGCCTTAAGACTATTCACTTGGTCTTCCAACTTTCGAATTTAAAAAAAAAAAAAAAAAAAAAAAATCATTTGCAACACATGATTTTAATATTGTTATGGCCATTCATTTGTATTAAGATTATTGTACATAAAAGATGGTTCGTTATAAAATAAAAATCATTTGATTAGTTTAGTTCTGGCACAAAGCAGAACACAATAAAAGATGTATCAACTTCTCTGGTAAACAAACAGTAAAACTTTGATATAACATTATAACATTTTCGTTCTATTGAGGTCTCAGAAACAGTGTCACATGTCACAACGAAGGTTTGACTATAAGTAAGTTTTAATAAAAACAAAGTATGTACTTATATTGTATTGAAGTTCTCCTTTACATACTTAGCTCTAACGAACACAGGCACTCATTGTATACACTTCTCTGGTAAACAAACAGTAAAACTTTGATATAACATTATAACATTTTCGTTCTATTGAGGTCTCAGAAACAGTGTCACATGTCAGAACGAAGGTTTGACTATATGTAAGTTTTAATAAAAACAAAGTATGTACTTATATTGTATTGAAGTTCTCCTTTACATACTTAGCTCTAACGAACACGGGCACTCATTGTACACTCACTTTACCTCTCTACTTTGCCAGGTTGGGCTTTCTACGGCCTCGTAGCTTGATTTTGATCTGTGACTTGGGTGATGGGATGATGGCCTCCTGAGGGGGAACATCTTCAGGGGTTTTGAGTAAATCTGAAGAGTCGGAACTTTTGTTGAAGAGTTTGGTGCGAATTCGTCGTGGTGTGATGAGGTTGACGTTCTCAGCTAGTCCTGCAGTGCTGTTCAGATGGGTTGATGGCTTTTTGAGTTGCCTGGGGTGAAAAAAACACACATTAGAGAAGAAAAAAAATTCGTCGTGGTGTGATGAGGTTGACGTTCTCAGCTAGTCCTGCAGTGCTGTTCAGATGGGTTGATGGCTTTTTGAGTTGCCTGGGGTGGAAAAAACACACATTAGAGAAGAAAAAAAAAGACAATTGTCCTGATCTGGCATAATTTTAGAGGAACACTTTCTTCAATTGATCATTTTCTTTATTTAGTAGTTCGTTCGAGACTTTCATTACCTCACGTTGTTCACCATTTTGGTTTGAATCCTAACAAACCCCGTGTTTAGGGTTAGTACCTATTAAGTATTTATTACCTTTTTACAAAAATAACTTTTGTTCTCTTCTTTAGCTATTTTTCAGTATTTGACCTAATCAAATAAGCAAAGCTAGAAATTACCTATTATTTAAAAATGTACTTACATAAGTCTCTTATTAAGTTATTAATTTATTTATTATTATTTACATTTTACTAATCTTGACGACTCTCTAGAAATTGGCAGCTTTATAAATAAAAGTGTAAGTAATAAATATTATATGATTGTACCTATTAACAATATTATTTTCGTTGTAACTTTTTTTTTCAAATAAATTTGAGTTTATCTTTAACTTTTAACCATTCAAAATTCAAATCCTATTTTCTGCTTTGCTTCTCTCACTCTTTGCCAGTATTCTTTTACAGAACAGAATCTAGGCGCACGGCAGTGCGCCAGGCCAAGTTCCGGCCTCAGCACGCCAGTGTGTATGTATATTACACGAAACATTTCGAGCAATTTTTACCCCTGTCATAACTCTGTTAATTTTGCACATATTGCTACGAAATTTGGACTATATGTTAAGCTATAATTTTATTGCTTATTATGCCTGCGAAATTTCGAAGTTCTAGCTTTAAAGGAAAGGGTAGAAAAGGGGCCTAGAAAATCGCTTATTTTAACATTACGAAGCACTTCCCGCTGTCGTAGAAACTTGAAATTTGGCAGGATGGTATGTCTTGATGAGTAAGTAAAGGGAAAAATTTGAAATTGGACAAAAGTTTGATAACTTCAACATAATACAAACATAAATGTTTACAGCAGAAGACCTTGCTTCATTATAATAGAAAAAAGAAAAGAAACAAATGTTTTAGATACTGACCTTTTCTTGGAAGTACTCTTGCATCGACTTCGGGGCAGAAAGTCCGGGTCATCCGTGTCTTCACCAGAGGGGGATCTATCTATGTTGATCTTGGCCATCTGATTCTCCAAACCCTTCAATGGAGATCTTTGCTGCTGTTGTTGCTGTTGAGATTTCTCCATTTGGGCTTTCAAATTGTTCTGGGGAAGGGGAAATGGGATAAACACTCATGTTAGATGAACATTCAATGAGCACAGAAACAAGCGGAAAGCGACCCGCTTGAGAAAAAAGGGGCCATCCATCCAGATCTTTGTATTCCTTCTTCTTAAAAAAAAAAAAAAAACAGATTCTCCAAACCCTTCAATGGAGATCTTTGCTGCTGTTGTTGCTGTTGAGATTTCTCCATTTGGGCTTTCAAATTGTTCTGGGGAAGAGGAAATGGGATAAACACTCATGTTAGATGAACATTCAATGAGCACAGAAACAAGCGGAAAGCGACCCGCTCGAGAAAAAAGGGGCCATCCAGATCTGTGTATTTCTTCTTCTTCTTCTTCTTCTTCTTCTTCTTCTTCTTAAAAAAAATGTTCCGATAACGAATCTTAGCTGTTCAGGATAAAATTCACCTCGGGCGATTCCAAGGCTCGCTACCCTTCAAGCAAATTACTAGACTGGCTTAGTTGCTTTTTAAAGACCACTGTCTGCGCTCCTCTTTCCATCTCCTCCACCCTTCTACTCAGTTGTGCCACTTTGCCCTCCAGCTCCTTATTCTTAGTGACCAGGTCCCGATTTTCCCTGGTCAGCTCCTTGAGTTTCCCATTAAAGACCAAAGTCTCAACAACCGCAGTCTAAGCAACGTGCTATGTACGAGTATTTGGAACAGATTTTTTTTCAAAAATAAAATTTATTTATAAAAAAAGAAAATTGCATAAACCTCATACTCACAATCATTTCTCCTTTCTGAAGCAATTTCAGCTGCAGATCTCTCACGACGTTGTGTCTCTGTTCTAATTCTGCCTTAAGACTATTCACTTGGTCTTCCAATTGTTTCCTATACTGGGATGGCGTAGCTGCGCTAGCTTCCAGACTTGGCTTCAACTGAGCGCATTTCATCTCTGCTAGTTCATCCTGGACAGCTTTCAGTCTATCCTCGTAGATCTTGAGTAACTTCTCCTGGTTGTGCTTCGTGGAACGCTCGTCATTTTCCTGGGATGAGAAGGAGGAAATTTATAACCAAGACATGGGTGTATTATCTACTATTTCATATTTTTATAAAGATGGGCGTTTCACGGCCGTTTTTATTTCGTGGTAATGATACAACTGCTATATTAGACCCGTGTTGTCTGTGTCGTAGCATACCCTTCATCAGATGGGCGAAAAGAGACACACCACCTTTCGGTCATAGCTAAAGCCGCTAGAGCAACAACTCCCTGTTTAAAGTCCCCCAGTCAGACAGGTCGCAAAGTACTTTCCAGTCACTTTGCGGTCCCAGAACGAACTAAAGATGGGCGTTTCACGGCCGTTTTTATTTCGTGGTAATGATACAACTGCTATATTAGACCCGTGTTGTCTGTGTCGTAGCATACCCCTCATCAGATGGGCGAAAAGAGACACACCACCTTTCGGCTATAGCTAAAGCCGCTAGAGCAACAACTCCCTGTTTAAAGCCCCAAGCCCCCCAGTCAGACAGGTCGCAAAGTACTTTCCAGTCACTTTGCGGTCCCAGAACGAACCAAAGTACTTCCTCAGGCCACAAAGTACATAGTTTGCGGTCCGGGAACGAACCAAAGTACATCCTCAAATCCTCAGGCCACAAGGTACTCAGACCACTGGATAAAAGTAAGAGGAGTAAGAGTCAGGCCGCTGGATTAGGAGTAAACTCACCATATTTTTGATAGTGTTGAGATAGCTCTGACAGTCGGCTTCCAGTTTAGTCACTTGCTGAGTGAGCTCTTCACATTTGGTTTTCAGTTCCGCAATATCCTTCTCCTTTGTTTTGCGATCCTCTTTCATGACTGCATAATACCTGAAATCGTAGAGTACGTACATAAATAAATCTAGAGTTGCGATCCTCTTTCATGACTGCATAATACCTGAAATCGTAGAGTACGTACATAAATAAATCTAGAGTTTTTTCATTTATTTTTTTTTTTTTTTTTTTTTTTTTAATTTCACCTCTCTGGTGGGCAAATGAAATGGGGTGCCTTTTGACCTTGTAACCAGCTACAATCGTATGTTCCTAAAGATAAGGTTCATTCTAGGTTCGCTTTCGGGGCGATAAGACCTTGCTGTTACAGTTCCCTTTAAACTTTTTTTGAACTTATGGTCCGTTCCCACTTGTGAGTTTCATCGGATTTTTTATTCTTTTCCGAATGTCCTGTAATGTAATTTAAATGAGTGTTCCCACTTACGCAGACACGATTTTTTTCGAACGACAAGTGGGAACGGACCTTTAGGCAGTGAACCTTGGGGCAGAAGGAACTCGTCACCAAAATGTATTCTGTCTCTCTTACTTTTCATATTTGTGTATCTTCGCCTTGAGGTCGCCAATGGTCTTGTCCTTGTCTACGAGTCTGAAAGAAAGAACCACAGAATCGATTTAAATATGAAAAAAATTGGGTGGGATTGTACATGTTCAAGTGAGTCAAGTCGGAAAGAACCACTCCACAGAATCGATTTAAATATGAACAATTTTGGACGAAATTGTAGATTCACGTAAGTCAAGTCTGAAAAAGAGAGAACCACAAGTCTGAAAGAAAGAACCACAGAATCGATTTAAATATGAAAAAAATTGGGTGGGATTGTACATGTTCAAGTGAGTCAAGTCGGAAAGAGAACCACAGAATTGATTTAAATATGAACAATTTTGGACGAAATTGTAGATTCACGTAAGTCAAGTCTGAAAAAGAGAGAACCACGCTTGGATTCTGTAAAAACAAAACAATAGTACTTATTGAGAAAGACACAGAGCCAAAGTATACACCAAAGTATAGCAGCCAAAGTATACTTACACATTAAGAAAGGTATGGTAGATAAAGGCTCTACACACTCTTGTTGAAAGGTATTTTACCTTCTGCATGGACAGGAAAATCAAATGGCTTTAATAGTTGAAAATTCTTTGTAAGTTACTTCCTTGGATTCTGTAAAAACAAAACAATAGTACTTATTGAGAAAGACACAGAGCCAAAGTATACACCAAAGTATAGCAGCCAAAGTAGAGAACCACGAAATCGATTAGGAAACAAAAATATGGAGTGGAAGATCTCAACTTTGTGAGAAACATAACAATCTACATATTGCATGGTATTGACTAATTAGCATTAGTCTCATTAAACATTTGTTCAGCTTCAAAAATTGAAGATGAAATGCCATGTACTGGCAGAGATTTGAATACGCGACCTCCTCATTAGGTACCAGGTAAGGGTTTCACACTTGTCGTTCGGAAAAAAATCGTATCGTGTGTAGCGTGAACAGTGTGAACACGCTCATTTAAAGTACATTGCCTACACCTACAGGTTAGTCTTTTTACGCTACGAAAGCGTAAAAAGAGAGGTTTGAGGGAAATGTGGAGATCTTATCTTCCCGAAATCGAAGAGAGAGTAAATTGGCTTTACCTTTGATATAGACATCTTGGTTCTGGTCGCGACCAATCTTCAGGATGGTCTTCTTCTTGGGTGGCTTCAAGTTAGCCACGTCCAGAAGGTCAAACACATTCTCATTGTACACCTCGTAGAAGCTAATCCATACCGAGATGTGATAACCCGCTAGGTGAGTGAGAGAGAAGGCGGAGTGCTCCTTGTCTAATGTTTTGAACATGTGGGATGAGTCGTCGGCTGTGTAGTAAGTCGAAGTTGTTGTCTGTGAGAAGATAGGAAAGTGCCATGTACTGGCAGAGATTTGAATACGCGACCTCCTCATTAGGTACCAGGTAAGGGTTTCACACTTGTCGTTCGGAAAAAAATCGTGTCGTGTGTAGCGTGAACAGTGTGAACACGCTCATTTAAAGTACATTGCCTACACCTACAGGTTAGTCAAAAAACTGGATGAACTCACGACAAGTGGGAACAAACTCTAAGCTACGAAAGCGTAAAAAGAGAGGTTTGAGGGAAATGTGGAGATCTTATCTTCTCGAAATCGAAGAGAGAGTAAATAGGACGACAGTCTTTGGGCTTTACCTTTGATATAGACATCTTGGTTCTGGTCGCGACCAATCTTCAGGATGGTCTTCTTCTTGGGTGGCTTCAAGTTAGCCACGTCCAGAAGATCAAACACATTTTCATTGTACACCTCGTAAAAGCTAATCCATACCGAGATGTGATAACCCGCTAGGTGAGTGAGAGAGAAGGCGGAGTGCTCCTTGTCTAGTGTTTTGAACATGTGGGATGAGTCATCGGCTGTGTAGTAAGTCGAAGTTGTTGTCTGTGAGAAGATAGGAAAGAGATTAGGGAAATGTGTATATTATTTGGAATCAGTAACATCTATTACAGGGGTGCACAAACTCAAAGTGACCGAGGGCCTTCCCATTGGTGTAGTCATTTTCACTCTGACATGGATTTCATTAGAGTCACTGGACATTGGACAAGCTTAATCCAAAAGTTAGTCATATTGTGCCCCCAGCCATCATCATCTTCTTCTTCTTCCTCGCCTTTTCCCATGTTCAGATGGGGTCGGCGTTTGTCGTCGGCTTCTCAATCAGCTTTAGAGTGATCGCTTTGAGGCCAACTGGTTTTGGCTAAACAAAATTTTCCGAGTGGGATGACCTTCGCTATTGAAATAGCGTGAGGAAATTCCCCAGCTAGACGCTGATCTACTCTCTGTTTATAGTCCCTCGGCCAGACTATTGTGCCCCCAGCCATAAGAGAGAGAAAATGTCTTACAAAAGTAGAGCCAGCATAGGACTGATCAAAGCTGTTCAAGATTTGCTTCTTCACGTCAAACGCCTGGACTCGATCCTCTTTGGAAAGCATGGACACATTGGAAGCATAGGTAGGTCGAAACAAAACATCTGACTTGTCCAAATACGGACCTAACGAGTTGAACAGAATGTTGAGTGTTCTGGGAATGATGCCAGGTTGTTCAATAGTGCCTGGAAATATTTTGTAGAGAAAAACTCATGTTAGAGAATGTCCTTTTCAAGGCGTTTACTGAATAGCTGATAATTTTTTAGTGACAGGGGTTTATCCTCCATTCTGTGAAAATGCATCTCAAATTGCACTCACTCAACCTTCAGCTCCCATGGCGTAGTGGTCACTGCGCTCGCCTTGCACGCGGGAGACCGGAGCAGTCGATCTCACTGTGTGTTCTCTATCAAACTAGTCAAGGTAAGAGGATATCAGGCTAAGGTCTTCATCTAGATCTCAAGGAAATGAAAATGACGAAAAAAAAACCGTTTCGTGTGTAATACCTAATATTACCTATAGGTGTCGCGTCGATTTGAACCCTGTTGATGTTCGCGCTTCTCCCGGCATGTTTGATTTCAGGTGGTCAGAAGTTTTCAGGTAGCCAAGTAGGTATAACGTACTAAACTTTCGGTGCCTTAGATTGAAGTATTGAGTAAGTACAAATTATTACCTTTTTTTTTTATACTTCTGACAACCAACACCATTTGTCAAACCTCTGCACCAAGTGCAGAAGTGAAGTGCTCAAAATGAGTGTTCTTTCCGGTTTTTAGGGAACGAATTATAGCAGAAGTGATTCTTTTGTTATTCCAGGTGGATCCTGGTTCTGAGGAACTTATCGTGATGTCTAGCTTTGATATTTGTGACTTGGCTGGTGCAGAACGACAGAAGAGAGCACACACCTCAGGTAAGCGAAATAAATTGATCTCATCAACACAAATGGAATTTTACTTTTGTCTGTACATTTTGCTGGAATCTACTTATCCTTATTCCAATATGCGGATGTTTTATTTCTCATACCTAGCTGTTTCACATCTAAAGGTGTGTCCACACATAGTCCACCGGCCGTCGATCGATGTCCACTGAACCGTCCACAGTTCCACACTGCCTCGACAACCGACAACATAGATTCATCTCGTTGATCGACGGCCGGTCGACTATGTTTGGACACGCCTTATATCTAGCTGTTTCATTTTCAATATCTGTCTGTTTCTTTAGGTGATAGACTGAGGGAGGCACGTACCATCAACTCCTCACTGCATGTCCTCGCCCGGTGTTTCAACGTACTACGCGAGAACAACGGACTCAAAGCGGACAAGAAGAAATTGATCCCATTCCGGGACTCGAAGCTGACCCAGATATTCCAACGTTCACTGAGTGGACTGTCCAGTACTGTGAAGATGATAGTCAATGTGAACGCCTCACCTGCGTATGCTGAGGAAACTGTGCAGGTTTGTTTGTTTGTTAGGATACGAATCGAAAAGAAAATATCTATACCGTAGGTACTCATTAAATTATCGACACTGTATTTAGTATCGCGTGAAAATTATCGACTCGGTACGTTCATATCGCGTCCCTAATCATGCTTTATTGCTGTAGACCTGTATTTTATGAAAATCGATATTGTAAAAGTTAAGGTAAAAGAACACTCAAATAAGCATCATTCAATAGGATAAGGTAAGTCGTGTGATGTTCACACCAGTTTTTTTTTTTTTTTTTTTACACTCAACCTGAGTGGGACCAGAAAAAGTTGATTGTCTTACTAGATGGACACACAATCACATATCAACCACATGAAAAGTTTCTTAATTTCAGTTATCCATTGGGAACTGGTGCATTCAATGAGTCTTAGACTCTTAGATAAAGCTTTCTACGTTTTATCCAAAGATGCCACTAACCTTGTATAGTGAATGTTTTGCCCGAGTTGGTTGTACCAAAGCTGAACAGGAGAGCATCTTCACCATTCAGATATCGTTCCAACATGTTGTGTACAATGTTCTGGAACAGCTCAGCCTGGGTCGTGTGAGGTCCGTAGATGTTTGAAAACCTGTACAAACTGTGAAAATAGGGAAGTGGGAAAGGAAATTTTCAATGGTCTAACATGGAAACAAATTTATATTAAGAGAGAGAAATACTTTGTCACTTTTTTTTAGTACACCAGCAGGTTGCCATTATAACACAAAGGATACCTACCATACTAAGGGTATTACATTATGTATGACTTTAGGCAGCATACCAGCCTGCAATTTCCCTTACTAAAGAATTAGCAAAAGTTGAGTACAAAGGGCATCCACTCGTAAATTTTTTTGGCCAAAACCAACTGTCAGCCCAAAAGCAATCACCATACTTAGGGCTGATGAAAAAACACAGACCCTCTCTCAACATGGGAAAAGGCAAAGAAAAAGATTAGATGACCCACTCATGTACTGAACCTACCCTAGATATTTTCACCAAGTCTACACACTTACATTGTAAGGATTGGATCTACTCTTGCTTGGTTTTATTCTCAGATACACATCAATAATGTTTTTGTCACTTGGTTGATCATACGTTCCTTGAGTGTTGATTGTGATATCTTCTACTTCCTCTTCAATTGACTGGGATGACGACAGCTGTAGATATCCGGTACGCTGCTGTGGGATCTTGGGGTAATCTCTGTAGTCATAATGGAAGCCAGGGAGCTTTAATAATGTTTTTGTCACTTGGTTGATCATACGTTCCTTGAGTGTTGATTGTGATATCTTCTACTTCCTCTTCAATTGACTGGGATGACAACAGCTGTAGATATCCGGTACGCTGCTGTGGGATCTTGGGGTAATCTCTGTAGTCATAATGGAAGCCAGGGAGCAAAAAAAAAAAGAATTGGAACTGTAGAGCTAATAAATAAAAAAGATAATGAATTCTTTTTTTTTTTTTATGAATTTATTAAGTACCTAGGTATGAAATTCAATAAAAATTAAAGCTTGAAATGAAAACAACATTAATAAAGATTGCAAATAAAAAAGGTGAACTTATAGGTATAATAATTAAATAGGTAATAAACTTCTTTCTTAATTTCGAAACAATGTGTAGGTGTATAATAAAGAATAAACAAGGGGAGGGAAAAAGGATATACAGTGTAAAATATTAAATTAAAAACTTAAATAATGGGATTAAAGGTAGGTAGTAGACTTATCAAATAGCAGTTTGACACAATCAATTAGACTCTTCAATTGACACCTGATTGAAAATTGCAAAGCCTAGGTACAGAATTATAAATTTTAGGAGATCACTCTTCCAATAAAGAAGAATCAGAAAAAAATTCAGGAAGGAAAAGTAAAATTACTATTCCTTACAGCCTTACACTGTTGATTAGAAAATCATCAAACAAATAAAATTAAAAGAAAAGACACATTAATGGACAATAGACCTTGTTCCTGTGTAGATGGTCAAAGGTTATCTTCTTTTTGATCATATCCAGCAACACAGCTCAACTTAAAACAGCACAAATAGATGGTAAAAATTGTTATATTAATGGTAATAGCAAAACAATATTACTGTTCCCAAAGTGAAGTTGAAAAAGGGAGTATCTCTACTGCCAAATATTGTCATCATTTTCAAAAAACTACCTGATTGATGGTGCAGAGCTGGATGTTTAGCTGGCTTGTTCTGAACCTATGTAGATGTAATAATCATGATTAATTAATAATTAGTGAGAACTTGTTCTTTTAGAGCCATGTTTGAAGCCAACCCTCTCTCAACTGTGACCTAGCTAGGCTGGCTGAGAGTTTGCTAAGGTGCTCCTTTATTTAAATAGACACTTTTGTCAACTCCCTGTTTTATGTCCCTCAGCCGGACAGTCTAATGTTTAGCAATAGAGGCACTTCCAGGAAATAACCTCCGATCATTTCATTTACTTAGTGTTCATTATGTATTCTGTACATTCATTACTTCACCCCACTTGCCATTTCAGGCCTCCCTCTGTAGCTATGACTACAACCCCTTGATCACAATAATACCTATTATTGAACTCCCATATGATATGAATTCAGTATTTTTGTGGAAATAGTACCTTTTACTTATAGACTGGAGTTGAATGGACATCGGCGGAGATTGACATGGGAAGCAACACCAAGGAGTATTCATGAGGGAATTGCCTCAGCTATTATGAACTCGGACTGTTTGGTGTTTGACTCTAATATTGCACAGCTGTTTGCAGATAATAAGAACCTGGGTATAAATGTTACCATTGCAACAGTTTGAAGTGTTATCATGTGTATAGCGTGTATTCTTGTGATAACTTTCTGATATTTAGCTTTGTATTATGTATACTAAATCATAGATGTTACTTATTAGGTTGAAGCTTTACTCTTTACATAATAAAATTGTTTTTAATTATTTGGGGCAGGTATTGGTCTCTTCTTAATGTATAGATAGTACATTAAGCTTACATTCAGGAGGTTTGATTTGACATGAATTCACGAGAGGAACACATAAAATATGATAAAGCCACTGAAGACCTGCGAGCATCATTTACCCCGCTTGTAATTTCATGTGATGGTGCGTTAGGAGTGGAGTATGGCAGTTTTTTGAAACATACTGCAAGAAGATTAAGTGAAAAGTGGGCGAAGTTGTATTCATGGGTGTTGGGATGGCTAAAGGTGAAAGTTGAGATATCGGTGGTGTGGGCGATTTCAATGAGAGTGAGAGGTTCGAGGAAGAAGTTGAGATTGATTGAGTATGAGGACGGAGCAGACACGATTTTTTTCGAACGACAAGTGGGAACGGACCTTTAGGCAGTGAACCTTGGGGCAGAAGGAACTCGTCACCAAAATGTATTGTGTCTCTCTTACTTTTCATATTTGTGTATCTTCGCCTTGAGATCGCCAATGGTCTTGTCCTTGTCTACAAGTAGGGAGCCCAAGTTCTTAATTTCCTTCTGGAGAGCTTGCTCATCGTGGGCACTTTGGTTAGACTCGGCCCGGTTCGATTCCAGATCTGCCTTGAGTTGAGAAATGAGGTTCTCCTTCTCACTCATCAGTCGCTCATACACCAGGGATTCCTCTTGGAATTTCTGAAACAAGTATAAGTTAAGTAGTGCTTTATTTAGACTGTCAGCTTAGAATAGGTTGTTCCATTATAGATTATACTAACAGAGTATAATGGGGAAAGATAGGGGAAGAAATCATAAATAAGGTATTTACTTACATAAAAGCAGAAATAATACTGAAAGTGCTTATAATATTTATAAGAACTGCTCGAATAGGACTCAAGTTTTGATTAATTTTGTTTGTTTGTTTGTTTGTTTTGTTTTGTTTTGTTTTTTTGTTTTTTTTTTTTTTAAAAAAAGAGGTTGGATAGAGGGAACTGTAATTGCCAAGGTCTCATCGTCCCGAAAGAGAAGAGAGAAGACAGGATAGGAGGAAGCCAGCCGTTCCGAGAACGAACCTTATCCCTTCAGGATAAAATCCGCCCCGGGCGAGAATTGAACCCGCGACCTAGCGCTTACAATGCAGACGCGCTACCCTCCAAGCTAACTAGGCTGGCTTTCCAGGTGAACGTCCTAACCTTTATACTTAATTATACCATCGAGGCAGGCATTCTTTTATGACCAGGACCACATTCTGAGTTCCTTTTTAAAAAGGTCAATGTTCAGTCCTAATTTCATTTGACACTTTTCGAATTCCGTGAAATATTTTCCCATTACTTACGTTTTCCATATAGTCCAGTTTCTCCTGTAACTCCTCAGCCCCATCTGTCTTGACTGCTATCAGATAGTCTCTCTGTTCTAGTTCATACTCCAGCTCTGCACTGCGCACTGTCAATAGTCTACGCTCCTCTGAGAGCTTTTCTACTTCTGATCTGAGCTGCTCTATCTCTGTGGTTTGCTCTTTGAATTCTGGAAGCGAACGAGAGAGTATATTTTAAAGTATTTGTTTAGACAAGTGATCAGCTCCTTTCACCGTGCCCGAATCACACAAAGCTTGCACTCCAGAGGTCCCGGTTTCGATTCCTGGCAGGGTCGAAGTTATTTCGGGTCTGTGCTTGGACTTCGGGGTGGACTTAGCCTTGTAAGGACAATTGGGTAGCTATTTTAACCGAGTAGCGATCAGTGGCGACCTTGCCAGTGTAAAAAGATAATTGAAATATGGAAATTGATTGCAAAAGAGGCATTTAGTAATGCTTTGATATCCACAAAAGTTGTGAAAATGCGCTGCTTGAACACAAATAAATTCACGATTCAACAAATAATGAAGGAAGCATTCTTATAGGATTTTCCGACCGGGCCGGCAGAGGATTTTCCTGAGTAAGCTGTTCACTTAACTACTAGTTTCAAGACGAAAAAAAAAAAAAAAAAAAAAAAAAAACAAGATTCGACTTTCAACAAAGAAAATTTGGTGAGCTTTCGAGAACACCCAGATTCTCATCATCAGACCAAAAATACGCGAGAGAGGTGTTTACGAACGCTCGAGTTTAATTTTTAAATTTTATTTCTTGAAGATTCTATTATTTTAATTTTATTTTAAGTACTACTTTTAAATTAAATCACTTACCTTCCTTAGCTTCATCCAGGAGTGACTTCAAGTACTTCACCTCCTCAGGCTTGTTCTCTGTCTGCGCTCCTCTTTCCATCTCCTCCACCCTTCTACTCAGTTGTGCCACTTTGCCCTCCAGCTCCTTATTCTTAGTGACCAGGTCTCGATTTTCCCTGGTCAGCTCCTTAAGTTTCCCGCTCATATCTTCATGTTCTTCACTGAGCGATTTGTATTTGGCTTCGAGTTCGCTCAGTTCTTGCTTCAGGTTTTGAATTTTTAGCTTGTGCTGAGCCTCGATGGCCGACTCGTTCAATGTCTGTGGGGAATAGTGAATGATATAAGGACTCAAATCTGTCCCGAACACATGTATTTTAACATTTTAAACACTAGAAAAAAAAACGATAGAGGGAACTGTCTGAGGTCTTATCGTCCCGAAATCAAAGAACAGGATATAAGAAAGCCAGCCGTTAGGAAAGTTCGCCCGGGCGGGAATCGAACCCGCGACCTAGCGTTCACTAGGCTGGCTACTGAAAATGTTTGATAGATTGAACTGTAACTACTGAGGTATTAACTACTGAGGACACGGAAAGTAAGTAAGGTATTATCGTCCCTAAATCGAAGATAGAAGGACAGATAGGGACAAAGCCAGGCGTTCCGAGAACCTTATCTGTTTAGGATAAAAGTTCACCCCGGGCGGGAATCGAACCCGCGATCTAGAGCTTAAAAGACAGACTCTCCAAGCTCACTAGGCTGGGTTTGCCCAGTTGGTCAATAAAGAGTTTTGAATAATTCTTGGTATTGTTTTAGTTTATTTATTTACAAGGTAAGCAACAAGGCCATGTGTGATTATTGGCATTGAATCTGCTCAGAATTTTCATATTTGAATCTTACCTCATCTTCGGAATCGTCTTCAGCCTGTTGATTTTTCACCAGAGTCATCAGGGTTTCTATTTGAGTCTTGTAAAATTTCCTCTGTCTTTCCAAATCTTCTTCGTGCTGCTCCCTCAATTTCTTAACGTTGTTTCTATCGGAAAATAAGAAAAAGTTAGTGGTGTTCATTGATCGACATCAGCTATATTTAAGCCCTATGTCACTGCGATCTGGATAGATCTTTTGTGACTTTCCCTTCAAGTAAAAGTTATTTCCTATTCATCTTTTCCTGAATAGGACTCGAATTAATTAAATTGAAACTTTTGTTTCTTCAAATCTAGGTCATTCTCATTTGCTCCTCTGTGATCAAGAGCACTGGCCCTCAATCAAGGGGTCCTGAGTTCCAATCCCGGCCAGGGCGGAAATTTTCAAACTAAACCTTTCCGTTCTTGGATAGGGTTGAATGGTAGAGATTGTCCTGGGCAATAATTTTGCCCGTTGCTTGTAATTTTGTGTATAAAAAGTTCTTACTTCATAATAATAATAGGATGCAAAAGAATATATATCTTGAAATAATGTGAGAGTGGTGCCAAGGTACAATCTTTTTAAAACCCAACTCTACTAAGAAAAAAGTAATATTTGTAATTTCCTATTCAACTTACTCCCAGTCAGTCTGCTGTTCCTCAAACATCTTGCGGAAATCTTCCTGTACTTCTCTGTACTCTTCTCGGATTTGATATTCAAACTCCTTCTTGTCGAAACCTTCGAACTCTGCCAGCCTAGCTTCCAGTAACCGAATAGTCTCGTATGGATCCTGGAATACAAGTTTCGAATTGGTTGGAAAATGAGTGAGGTTAATGTGAGGAAGCGGGTAGCTTGTGGTCGAATGAACTCACTCTTCAACTCCCACAATAAATATATATATCCAGAGTACTTACATCATGGCTCCCCTGGAAATAGTCGGTCATTTCCCCGCTGGCTCTCTCCTGGAATACAATATCTGATTCTCTCCAGTCTAGATTTCTAGCGGCCATGATGGAGAATCTGGTCTTCTTACGAGGAGGAGGAGGGAGGTGACGAGGTTTGGCCACAGTGAGTAGATCCCGAGCCACGGAGGATATCTTCAGCACCTGGGAGATGAGAGAACATAGAATTGAACGACAGAAATGAGTTGCGAACGAAATTAATTCAGCGAAAAAGTTGTAGAAACTGGAAATATGGACAGGAACCGAGAAAAGATTAATAAAATTGATTGAATGAAAATAGTTAGGTGGAAGAGTAGCTTTAGGGGAGCCCTGCTACTTAAAAAAAAGAGCTTCATGTTTTAAAAGATTTTTTTCCCTTTACTTAGGTACTGTTTGTTCTTCTTTTCTCGATTTTCATAAAATACAGGTCTACAGCAATAAAGCATGATTAGGGACGCGATATGAACGTACCGAGTCGATAATTTTCACGCGATACTAAATACAGTGTCGATAATTTAATGAGTACCTACGGTATAGATATTTTCTTTTCGATTCGTATCCTAACAGCGATACTAAATACAGTGTCGATAATTTAATGAGTACCTACGGTATAGATATTTTCTTTTCGATTCGTATCCTAACAAACAAACAAACCTGCACAGTTTCCTCAGCATACGCAGGTGAGGCGTTCACATTGACTATCATCTTCACAGTACTGGACAGTCCACTCAGTGAACGTTGGAATATCTGGGTCAGCTTCGAGTCCCGGAATGGGATCAATTTCTTCTTGTCCGCTTTGAGTCCGTTGTTCTCGCGTAGTACGTTGAAACACCGGGCGAGGACATGCAGTGAGGAGTTGATGGTACGTGCCTCCCTCAGTCTATCACCTAAAGAAACAGACAGATATTGAAAATGAAACAGCTAGATATAAGGCGTGTCCAAACATAGTCGACCGGCCGTCGATCGACGAGATAAATCTATGTTGCCGAGGCAGTGTGGAACTGTGGACGGTTCAGTGGACATCGATCGACGGCCGGTGGACTATGTGTGGACACACCTTTAGATGTGAAACAGCTAGGTATGAGAAATAAAACATCCGCATATTGGAATAAGGATAAGTAGATTCCAGCAAAATGTACAGACCAACGTAAAATTCCGTTTGTGTTGATTAGATCAATTTATTTCGCTTACCTGAGGTGTGTGCTCTCTTCTGTCGTTCTGCACCAGCCAAGTCACAAATATCAAAGCTAGACATCATGATAAGTTCCTCAGAACCAGGATCCACCTGGAATAACAAAAGAATCACTTGTGCTATAATTCGTTCCCTAAAAACCGGAAAGAACACTCATTTCAAGCACTTCACTTCTGCACTTGGTGCAGAGGTTTGACAAATGGTGTTGGTTGTCAGAAGTATAAAAAAAAGGTAATAATTTGTACTTACTCAATACTTCAATCTAAGGCACCGAAAGTTTAGTACGTTATACCTACTCAAGTTACTTCAATTTTGTCACCTTCTAGATGTCTGTGATACATTCTGTGTTATGTGGGTACTGTATAGTAGGTACCTACCAGCCTACTCACATGAGAGTAGGTACACTGGGAATGAGATTTTAATCAAACACATTAAATAAATTCTTTCTATCATGGAGGAAACAGAGGCCGTCGTTATAGCAGTACCCATAGGGCAGAACTTACCTCCAAGTAAATCAAATCTTGACGGGTAGGTACAATGAGCTTTTCAATGATATTAAAACACAAAAGGTAGATTATGAAATATGAATATGAATAGTTAACATTCCTTTTAATTTTTATCATAAAAAGTAGAAAAATGAAAGCAAATCGATTAATCGCCAACAAAAAACAAAATCACAAATTTACCAGTTTCCAGTTTACTACTCGAAAAGTCAAAAATCAAATAATCAAAAATAAACGGTTTTTGGAAAAATAGGACAGGACAGCGGTCAGGTAGGACAGGACAAAATTGGAAGGTGGCTCGTGCTCATGAAAAGGTGCCTACAGGGTGACTCAAAGTTGATGATGCAATGTCATTTTCATTTCCTTGAGATCTAGATGAAGACCTTAGCCTGATATCCTCTTACCTTGACTAGTTTGATAGAGAACACACAGTGAGATCGACTGCTCCGATGATTGAGTTCTGTAGGAGCCACACTCAAGTGTGACTTACCAAACCGGAGCACCCTGTAGGCTTCCTCACAACTGTGGACATTCACGTAAGTCAAGTCTGAAAGAAGTTACTTCAATTTTGTCACCTTCTAGATGTCTGTGATACATTCTGTGTTATGTGGGTACTGTATAGTAGGTACCTACCAGCCTACTGACATGAGAGTACACTGGGAATGAGATTTAATCAAACACATTAAATAAATTCTTTCTATCATGGAGGAAACAGAGAGTCCGTCGTTGTAGCAGTACCCATAGGGCAGAACTTACCTCCAAGTAAATCAAATCTTAACGGGTACAATGAGCTTTTCAATGATATTAAAACACAAAAGATAGATTATGAATATGAATAGTTAACATTCCTTTTAATTTTTATCATAAAAAGTAGAAAAATGAAAGCAAATCGCCAACAAAAAACAAAATCACAAATTTACCAGTTTACCACTCGAAATTTCGAAAAGTCAAAAATAAACGGTTTTTTGAAAAATTCAAATCAAAGATAGGACAGGACAGCGGTCAGGTAGGACAGGACAAAATTAGAAGGTGGCTCGTGCTCATGAAAAGGTACCTACAGGGTGACTCAAAGTTGATGATGCATCCTCCACTTTTTGGAGCTTTATTATTTTCGAATTTTCGCCTGAGGATGGGGCTCCTCGCTCAATCGACTAATAGGAGTGGGATCATTACTCCGGCATTTGGGGGGCTCTGATCGAATGTGTCTCTGCGGGGCTCATAGATACTATACCCGGAGCTCTTCCGCACCGCGTGGACTGAGGGTTAGGAATGTTAGGATATGAATGTATCTTACAAATCTTATATTATAAGAACGAGATCCATTCACAGTTCACATTTCATAGTTCACACACTGATCGCTCTATCTCGAGAACCACAACATAGAAAGCTGAAATTTGGTAGGAATATTTTCCTTTTATGGTCTAGGTGTGCAATAAGAAAGGATTTTGCGAAAATCTAAACCGATCCTGAGATATGATCAATTTTTGATGATGGGGCTCCTCGCTCAATCGACTAATAGGAGTGGGATCATTACTCCGGCATTTGGGGGGCTCTGATCGAATGTGTCTCTGCGGGGCCCATAGATACCCGGAGCTCTTCCGCACCGCGTGGACTGAGGGTTAGGAATGTTAGGATATAAATGCCAATGTATCTTACAAATTAGATATAAGATCATCAACTAAAATGGCCGGTTCTAATCAACTCGCAATCCTGGATTGGTTAAGTTCCAAAAGGACTCGTCGAACCCTCAGCGCTAGTGTCGGGGTTCGATCGCCAATCCCGAGAGTTATTCGCTCCATATATTACTTCCTCATTTTGAAGGTACAACTACAACTTACAACGAGAAAAAAAATACCGTACATTTGGTACATTTCTATTTTCTGTTATTGTAATACGAGAAAAATGGCCGGTTCTAAACAACTCGCAATCCCGGATTGGTTAAGTTCCAAAAGGACTCGTCGAACCCTCAGCGCTAGTGTCGGGGTTCGATCGCCAATCCCGAGAGTTCGCTCCATATATTTACTTCCTCATTTTGAAGGTACAACTACAACTTACAACGAGAAAAAAAATACCGTACATTTGGTACATTTCTAATTTCTGTTATTGTAATACGAGCTACGAGCCGCCCTGTCCTGTCCTATCATGTTGCCAAGTGTGCGTACGGTAATTCGTCTACTGTACGGAAAGTACTGAACTGTGCGATAATGCGCTGTTATCATTATTTGAATTTGGCAACGCCGCTAGAGTACAAGAACAAGTAGTACAAGACTACAAGAAGACAAAGACAAGAACAAGAACACAAGAAGTGCATTTTTATTTTTTATTAAACAATCCTATTATTATGTGTTATTTAAGTTTAATCAGGAAAGCTTTGTAGAAGGTTTGAGGTAATGGACAATCAGCAGGTTTGCTGTTCTACAAATGGATAGGCCAAGAAAGTGATAGATAAACCACCCCCAATTCAAGTCATTCATTCTAGTCTCAGCTCAGATCTCAGGAAATCTACCCACCGCTAAAATATGGCAGACACTGATGTTGTTTCCCGTGAGGAGGAAAAGAAGATCGTCCACACCTATCCACTGGTTCATAAAACTGACATGGCCGATGAACTAATGACACTACTGTACGGAAAGTACTGAACTGTGCGATAATGCGCTGTTATCATTATTTGAATTTGGCAACGCCGCTAGAGTACAAGAACAAGTAACAAAAAGTACAAGAAGCAAGCAAGCAAGAAGACACAAGACACAAGACAAAGCAAGAACTAAGAAGTAAGAACATAGAACAAGAACCCAGGACCCAGAACAAGAAGTGCATTTTTATTTTTTAAACAATCCTATTATTATGTGTTATTTAAGTTTAATCAGGAAAGCTTTGTAGAAGGTTTGAGGTAATGGACAATCAGCAGGTTTGCTGTTCTACAAATGGATAGGCCAAGAAAGTGATAGATAAACCACCCCCAATTCAAGTCATTCATTCTAGTCTCAGTTCAGATCTCAGGAAATCTACCCACTGCTAAAATATGGCAGACACTGAGGTTGTTTCCCGTGAGGAGGAAAAGAAGATTGTCCACACCTATCCACTGGTTCATAAAACTGACATGGCCGATGAACTAATGACCGAAGTGGTTGACTTATGTTCCATGGCATGTGAGAAACATGCTGCCAATTTGGAGGTAAGTTTGTTTATCCTGCATGGATATGACTGTCTCTCAGTTTGGATAAGAACTAGTTCCCAAACTGAGGGACAGACTAGAACAGAGCTACCACTAAATCATGGATACCTATTATAGAAAACATGAATTCTTTTAAATTAAAAAGTGATAATTTTATTTGTTACAGCAAGCATCCCGAGTCATTAAAGACACAATGGATAAAAAGTATGGACCTGCTTGGCATGTAGTAGTTGGAGAAACATTTGGATTTGAAATAACATATGAGTGTAAGAGTCTATTATACATGTTCTTTGGTGGAAATCTGGCCATCTGCATGTGGAAATGTTCTTGAAATATTGGATTTTGATCAGAAAATAGATCCTTCACTAGCTCACTCTTGATGTCTGTACTTAAAATCTGGATGTCAGAGAGACTCAATTTTTAAATACCTAGTTCTCTTTTGCCATTATATTTTAAACTAACCAAGCTTATTCCGTCCAGTGGGCTCATAAGATGAAGGAGATTCTTTATTTCCATCTAGTGTAGTCCAGTTTTTAGTGCCAAAACACGTTTTGAGGTCCCTAGAGCCTAAATCCAAAGTTTCAGCCATTGGTCCGTGTGTCTGTCCATCTGTCTTACTGTCTGTAAACAAAATATCTCGAGAACGGTAAGAGCTAGAGACTTGAAATTTGGTATGTATCTTTCAAATGTGACAAGAATGCGACACAACAAAATATCTCGAGAACGGTAAGAGCTAGAGACTTGAAATTTGGTATGTAGATGTCAAATGTGACAAGGATGCGACTTAGAACGTTTAGTTGAGATAGGTTCTGCGATTGGCGGTATTTTGACCGCTTTCTGGCGGTTTTCAGCTATACCAACTATACGGTTAGAGATATTGTAAAAGTTAGGGTATAAGAACAAGAACACCCAAAATAAGCATCATTCAATAGGATAAGGAAAGTCGTGTTATGTTCACACCCGATTTTAGTTTTAAGCTTTTAAGGTACCTATTATCCTAAGTATTACACGACTTTTATATAATTCAAAACATTTTGTCTTGAAATAATAAATGCTATTGTTAATATTGCTCATTAATCATTATTGTCTATCGATTTTCTCTCTTAATTAAGGTGTTTTTAATATTTTCATTGCTGAAAAGAAAGTGTTTAGGTACGCGCATACCGTTTTCGTGTGCGTAAATAACGAGTATGTACTCAGTGGGATAGTGGCTACTCAAGACTCAGTGGGATATGTACCTCAGTAAAAAATAAGTAGCCACTACCCCACCGAAAAGAAAGAAAAAAATTGATCACATCTGAAAACCTCGAAATTAATATTATTAATATTTTCAGATGTGATTTTTTTTTTTTAATTTTATGTTATATTCTTTCAATGATGCTTATTTTGGGTGTTCTTGTTCTTATACCCTAACTTTTACAATATCTCTAACCGTATAGTTGGTATAGCTGAAAACCGCCAAAAAAACGGTCGAAAACCGCCAGAAAGCGGTCAAAATACCGCCAATCGCAGAACCTATCTCAACTAAACGTTCTGAGTTGCATCCTTGTCACATTTGTGAACTACATACCAAATTTCAAGTCTCTAGCTTATACCGTTCCCGAGATATTGTAAAATTACACCGAAAACCGCCAAAAAGCGGTAAAATGCCGCCAACCGTTGCACTGATCTTAACCAAAAGTTTCCGATTGTTAAATTACACCGAAAACCGCCAAAAAGCGGTAAAATGCCGCCAAGCGTTGCATCGGTCTTAACCAAAAGTTTCGTGTCGCATTCTTGTCACATTTGACATCTACATACCAAATTTCAAGTCTCTAGCTCTTACCGTTCTCGAGATATTTTGTTTACAGACAGTAAGACAGAAGGACCGACACACGGACCAATGGGCAATGGCTGAAACTTTGGATTTAGGCTCTAGGGACCTCAAAACATGTTTTGGCACTAAAAACTGACCATCGAAAAATTGAACCTATTACATTACTTTCCTTCCTATAGGATAAGGAAAGTAAAAATACAGAATTACACAGCGGTGCAACGCTTGGCGGCATTTTACCGCTTTTTGGCGGTTTTCGCTGTAATTTAACAATATCTCAGGAACGGTATGACCTAGAGACTTGAAATGCCTTTTCCACAAGTTTGGCCATGCCTCGGGATGAACTAGCGGGATTCCGGAGCGAAGCAACGGAATTCAGCTAGTAAAATGATGAAAACGTGCGCTAATTTTGTCCAGGAGTATATATTTTTTAAAAAAAAAACTTCATGTAGATAAAGATTTTTATCAAGGGCCACATTTATTGCAATGAAAAAAGTAAATGTGACTGGTTGTCTGTTGTCCTAGCTTAAAGTCCTTGCTTATTAAACTAGGAAAGAGCTAGTATTCAACTACCCACAGACATAGGTATAACTATGTTTGAGTTTGATAGAGGTTTTATGTTTGTGTAAATCAAATGATGACCCAAAGTCTAATATTGAATTTATCAAATGTCTCTTTTACAGTTGGAGATGGAAAATGATGATGTGATTGAAGCATATCCAGAACAAACAGGAGGTGCTGTTAGAATCTCAACTTGTTGAATATCCAGGGCCCTATTCCACAGAGTGCCCCTCACACCAAACAGTTGTATTCCTTTCTCACTCAAAATTAAACAATTCTGTACAAAGTTAAGGTAAAAGAACACTCAAATAAGCATCATTCAATAGGATAAGGTAAGTCGTGTGATGTTCACACCAGATTTTTTTTTTTTTTTTTTACACTCAACCTGAGTGGGACCAGAAAAAGTTGATTGTCTTGCTAGATGGACACACAATCACATATCAACCACTTGCAAAGTTTCTTGATTTCAGTGATCCATTGGGAACTGGTGCATTCAATGAGTCTTGGACTCTTAGATAAAGCTTTCTATGTTTTATCCAAAGATGCCACTAACCTTGTATAGTGAATGTTTTGCCCGAGTTGGTTGTACCAAAGCTGAACAGGAGAGCATCTTCACCATTCAGATATCGTTCCAACATGTTGTGTACAATGTTCTGGAACAGCTCAGCCTGGGTCGTATGAGGTCCGTAGATGTTTGAAAACCTGTACAAACTGTGAACATAGGGAAGTGGGAAAGGAGATTTTCAATGGTGTAACATGGAAACAAATTTATATTAAGAGAGAGAAATACTTTGTCACTTTTTTTTTAGCACACCAGCAGGTTGCCATTATAACACAAAGGATACCTACCATACTAAGGGTATTGATACCATAATCATTATGTATAGCAATAAAATGATGAAAATAAAAGAAGCACTTACTTGCATGTGTCAGTGATGCTACACTTCATGTCCTTCATAGGTTTGAACATAATGGATTTCTGGTCCAACACCTCCAAGACATTTTCCTACACAGAGGAAACAAAATAAATCAAGTAAGTACTTAACTGAAAGCATTTTTTTTTTTCCTTCTTCTTTTTACCTAAAGAATTAGATTACCTACTAATTTGTGGTCTGGCTGAGGGACCAAACAGGGAGTAAACCACCTGGGGGGACTTTAAATGGGGGACTTTAAATTTTTTCTTCTTCTTCTTTTTACCTAAAGAATTAGATTACCTACTAATTTGTGGTCTGGCTGAGGGACCAAACAGGGAGTAAACCACCATAGTCTAGCTGGGGGACTTTAGGCAGCATACCAGCCTGCAATTTCCCTTACTAAAGAATTAGCAAAAGTTGAGTACAAAGGGCATCCACTCGTAAATTTTTTGGCCAAAACCAACTGTCAGCCCAAAAGCAATCACCATAGGGCTGATGAAAAAACACAGACCCTCTCTAGGTTACGGGTTTGAGATTTACTTCCTATTATTCTCAATAGAATGGGTATATTGTAAATTTATAGAGTAACAAAAAAGTAGTAAAGATTGATCAATACTCAAGATAGAGAACTGGCTTACCAAACTTGGTGTTATAACACTATCACCAACTGACCCTTTGAAACAAGAGCTACAGAGGTTCCCCATTTTGCTGTGCTTGAAAAACAAAAGCACCTGATTAAAGAGTGAACCTTACATGAAAATAATTGGTTACTGTAGTAAAAGGAAAACAAGAAGGTAAGTAAAAGTATCTAGAAATAAAATTGTTGAAAGTTAGAAAACGCAAAACACTGATAAGATAAGGAAATCTAAAATAAATGCATTTTAGTTTCGTAAACAAACAAGGTTGACTACCTAGGTAGTAGGTACTCTCTTTTTTACGTACCTACCTAGGAAGGTAAAATATTTTCCGTACGTTTTTCTGGTCAGCCGGCAACACTGTATCACTTCCCGCCAAATGTTTAAAATTTTCCATTTTCCTGTTTTTTCAAAAAGGAGAGTGACTAGTGACTGGAGTACTGGAGCTGGGCAAAACGTAAAAGGACGAAATTCCTGACTTTAAGGATGGCTGATAACAGTTCTGTAAGTTACCAAACCACCTATGGTGTTTGGCACAGTGTAATGTTCTTTCCTAGGATCTAGTTACTTGGGTGAATCTGTGTTTTCTTCTCTAGTACATGCTTGTGGTAGAGCTTACAAAAATGATTTCAGGTAGGTACTGGTTGACACACCAGCAAATAATGGCTTGAAAAACAAAAGCACCTGATTAAAGAGTGAACCTTACATGAAAATAATTGGTTACTGTAGTAAAAGGAAAACAAGAAGGTAAGTATCTAGATTTCTAGAAATAAAATTGTTGAAAGTTAGAAAACGCAAAACACTGATAAGATAAGGAAATCTAAAATATGTAATGCAAATATGCATTATGCATTAAATGCATTTTAGTTTCGTAAACAAACAACGTTTACGTACTCTCTTTTTTACGTACCTATAGGAAGGTAAAATATTTTCCGTACGTTTTCCTGGCCAGCCGGCAACACTGTATCACTTCCCGCCAAATGTTTAAAATTTTCCATTTTCCTGATTTTCCAAAAAGGCAAATTAAAAGTTAAAAGGGAAGTGACTATAGTGACTGGAGCTGGAAAAACTGAAAATTGCTGTTGCTTGTTCTATTCCTGCAAAGGACGAAATTCCTGACTTTAAGGATGGCTGATAACAGTTCTGTAAGTTACCAAACCAGCAAACCACCTATGGTGTTTGGCACAGTCTAATGTTCTTTCCTAGGATCTAGTTACTTGGGTGAATCTGTGTTTTCTTCTCTAGTACATGCTTGTGGTGTAGTAGAGCTTACAAAAATGATTTCAGGTAGGTACTGGTTGACACACCAGCAAATAATGAAAAATGTGATCTATTCTTTAGGTAATACCTACCTGATAAAACCATGACAAATGAAAGAGTACCTCACATGAAAAAAAATACCTAAATAAGAAATAAATGAATATAATAATAACAATTACATGTGTTTCTTTATGTAATACCTACCTGATAAAACCATGACAAATGAAAGAGTACCTCACATGAAAAAAAATACCTAAATAAGAAATAAATGAATATAATAACAACAATTACATGTGTTTCTTTAATTCAGAAATCAAGCAGTGCTGATGGTGGGGATAATGTTGAATACATTAAACTAAAAGTCCTGTCCAGTGACTCTAATGAAATCCATTTCCGAGTGAAAATGACCACACCCATGGGAAAGCTGAAGAAATCTTACAGTGAAAGAGTGGTAAGTTGAACAACACAAGGACTGCAACCTTTTCAAGGTACAGGTACCATTATTGCAGAAGATCAAGGGGTGATTAAAAATAAAAACATTTGTCAAAATTGATTCACACATACATAAATGAGAACTCAGTCATTCCTTCATGTGCACAGGAAAACAAGCCAATGTATAAAGCTATGCCCATGGGTACAGGGTTGCCATTTGGTCAAACTCATGGAGGAAACTCATTTTATTGTGTCAATAGTGGAACATCTGAGTAGATAATTTTTTGCAGAAGATCAAGGGGTGATTAAAAATAAAAACATTTGTCAAAATTGATTCACACATACATAAATGAGAACTCAGTCATTCCTTCATGGGCACAGGAAAACAAGCCAATGTATAAAGCTATGCCCTTGGGTACAGGGTTGCCATTTGGTCAAACTCATGAAGGAGGAAACTCATTTTATTGTGTCAATAGTGGAACATCTGAGTAGATAAAAATTCTTGCTTCCAGATTCCGCTCTCGACCAACATTTTGAGTTTCGTTTATGTTTTTAGTTTGACAACTATGCAGCTAAAAGGGAGCGCGACCGTATTTTTTATTATTTTCTACAAGTTCGGCAATGCCTTTTCGACAAGTTTGGCCATGCCTCGGGATGAACTAGCGTGATTCCGGAGCGAAGCGACGGAATTCAGCTAGTTAGATATAAGATCATCAACTAAAATGGCCGGTTCTAAACAACTCGCAATCCCGGATTGGTTAAGTTCCAAAAGGACTCGTCGAACCCTCAGCGCTAGTGCCGGGGTTCGATCGCCAATCCCGAGAGTTCGCTCCATATATTTACTTCCTCATTTTGAAGGTACAACTACAACTTACAACGAGAAAAAAAATACCGTACATTTGGTACATTTCTAAAGAGTGATCGCTTTGAGGCCAACAGGTTTTGGCTAAACAAAATTTTCCGAGTGGGATGACCTTCGCTATTGAAATAGCGTGAGGAAATCCCCTAGCTAGACGCTGATCTACTCTCTGTTTATAGTCCCTCGGCCAGACTATTGTGCCCCCAGCCATAAGAGAGAGAAAATGTCTTACAAAAGTAGAGCCAGCATAGGACTGATCAAAGCTGTTCAAGATTTGCTTCTTCACGTCAAACGCCTGGACTCGATCCTCTTTGGAAAGCATGGACACATTGGAAGCATAGGTAGGTCGAAACAAAACATCTGACTTGTCCAAATACGGACCTAACGAGTTGAACAGAATGTTGAGTGTTCTGGGAATGATGCCGGGTTGTTCAATAGTGCCTGGAAATATTTTGTAGAGAAAAACTCATGTTAGAGAATGTCCTTTTCAAGGTGTTTACTGAATAGCTGATAATTTTTTAGTTACAGGGGTTTATCCTCCATTCTGTGAAAATACATCTCAAATTGCACTCACTCAACCTTCAGCTCCCATTTTTTTTTTTTTTTTTTTTTTTTTTCATTTTAATCACTTCTAGTCATTTTTATATGCTCCTTTTTTTCTCACATTTCTAGTCAAATTATCAAGTATGATCTCATTTTATATTATCCTCTCATGGGGGAGATTAAATTCAAACTATTCTTTATTTTATATTCCTCATTTTTTGTATTAAATATTTATGACAATGATACTGCACTACACAGAAGTATTTTTATGTAATTAATGCATATTTTGGAGGATATTTTTTCAAAAATACAATAAATGCTTTTATAATTATATATTATTATCTCTTTATTCATTTGTTAAGAATAGATTTACATTGACATAAGTTCATAAAAGCAAAGGGAAATACAATAATTAACCAGCAATTAACTATTGGAAAAATAATTGGGCAAAAAAAAAAAAAAAAAGAATTGGAACTGTAGAACTAATAAATAAAAAAGATAATGAATTCTTTTATTTATGAATTTATTAAGTAGGTATGAAATTCAATAAAAATTAAAGCTTGAAATGAAAACAACATTAATAAAGATTGCAAATAAAAAAGGTAAACTTATATAATAATTAAATAGGTAATAAACTTCTTTCTTAATTTAGAAACAATGTGTAGGTGTATAATAAAGAATAAACAAGGGGAGGGAAAAAGGACATACAGTGTAAAATATTAAATTAAAAACAGCTAAAGTCAGAGGTCAGACTGGTACCGTGGCGTGGTACCGAAGAGAATCGAACCGGTTGTGAGTTCATATGGGGGGTTCAATGATCTACCTTCCCGATTTTGTAGACTCTCGAAGAACGCAGGTTGAGTACCACTGAAATCTCGAGATTCGTTTCCTTGGAGCATGGAACTCCTCGCTACCTTAGGGTAAAAAACACTGGCTGTTTCGGTCCTCTAATCTCCTGTGGTTTCAAGGAAATGTGGAAAAAATCGAAAGACCGTTGAGAATGAAACCTTTAAAAAAGCCTATACGTAACAATTAGACTCTTCAATTGACACCTGATTGAAAATTGCAAAGCCTAGGTACAGAATTATAAATTTTAGGAGATCACTCTTCCAATAAAAAAGAAGAATCAGAAAAAAATTCAGGAAGGAAAAGTAAAATTACTATTCCTTACAGCCTTACACTGTTCATTAGAAAATCATCAAACAAATGAAATTAAAAGAAAAGACAGAGTAATGGACAATAGGCCTTGTTCCTATGTAGATGGTCAAAGGCTAGCTTCTTTTTGATCATATCCAGCAACACAGCCCAACTTAAAACAGCACAAATAGATGGTAAAAATTGTTATATTAATGGTAATAGCAAAACAATATTACTGTTCCCAAAGTGAAGTTGAAAAAGGGAGTATCTCTACTGCCAAATATTGTCATTTTCAAAAAACTACCTGATTGGTGCAGAGCTGGATGTTTAGCTGGCTTGTTCTGAACCTATGATGTAGATGTATAATCATGATTAATTAATAATTAGTGAGAACTTGTTCTTTTAGAGCCATGTTTGAAGCCAACCCTCTCTCAACTGTGACCTAGCTAGGCTGGCTGAGAGTTTGCTAAGGTGCTCCTTTATTTAAATAGACACTTTTGTCAACTCCCTGTTTTATGTCCCTCAGCCAGACAGTCTAATGTTTAGCAATAGAGGCACTTCCAGGAAAAAACCTGTGATCATTTCATTTAATACTTAGTGTTCATTATGTATTCTGTACATTCATTACTTCACCCCACTTGCCATTTCAGGCCTCCCTCTGTGCTAGATCTGGCAGCTTCTTCTTCCTGCAACTCCCTTTGCCTGGCCAATTCTTGCATCCTTTTCACCTTTTCAGGATTTTTAATACCTTTGCTTTCATTCTCTTTGGCTCTTTTCTCTGCAGCCTGAGCTATTTGTTGACGTTTTTGGTCCTGTAAGCAAGTAACATTTTCAGCGAGTAAGTATATTATTATGTAACTTTTGTTTATATTGAGGTAGGTTATGGGTTTGTAGACTCTCGAAGAACGCAGGTTGAGTACCACTGAAATCTCGAGATTCGTTTCCTTGGAGCATGGAACTCCTCGCTACCTTAGGGCAAAAAACACTGGCTGTTTCGGTCCTCTAATCTCCTGTGGTTTCAAGGAAATTTGGAAAAAATAGAAAGACCGTTGAGAATGAAACCTTTAAAAAAGCCTATACGTAGAGAAAATGAAGTTAAAATGGACTGAGGCCAATCAAAATCTATAGAAATATTGTTGTCATGATTTTTGAAACACCCGGTACCTGTTTATTTTTCATTTCTGTGCTCCAAGTTGTTGCAACTGTTTTGTGCTCGTTGTTTTTGATGTAAAAACAAAATGAACGAAATCAGAAATCACCTGTTTTCTAAAAAAATTGCAAAACTTGAAAAATAATTTTTTGGATTTTTATTTTTTCTTTTATTAATCTGTAGCTTTCTGTGCTCCAAGTTGTTGCAACTGTTTTGTGCTCGTTGTTTTTGATGTAAAAACAAAATGAACGAAATCAGAAATCACCTGTTTTTTAAAAAAATTGCAAAACTTGAAAAATAATTTTTTGGATTTTTATTTTTTCTTTTATTAATCTGTAGACAAGAAAATTGTCTGAATTTCCATATTTTCCGATAATCATTGTTCTTAACTCTTTTGTCTTCAATAATTTCCTGAAGAGTTGTGAGTACAACCATTGTAATCTGCATCGTTGTAATTTTCCGATAATCATTGTTCTTAACTCTTTTGTCTTCAATAATTTCCTGAAGAGTTGTGAGTACAACCATTGTAATCTGCATCGTTGGTGTGCTGTTTCTGGTTTGAACATTAGGTTCTTTTTTTACTTTTTGCAATAGTTGTTCAGTAGGTACCTATCAAATCAAATTCACTTTCTACTATTTTATGATATTGCTAGCAAATACACATTCATTTGAGAATCACTGCCTCGTAAATTACGATTTATGAAATTGAAATCGACAAATCCACTTTTATTTTAGTTTTTTAATCACTGGTGAGAGTGAACTAATGTAATGTCCAAAAAGAAGACTTTAAAATCAGATAAATCATTTCAGTGTGTTCTAAAGGGAAATTAATAACTGGTGAGAGTGAACTAATGTAATGTCCAAAAAGAAGACTTTAAAATCAGATAAATCATTTCAGTGTGTTCTAAAGGGAAATGACAATTTCCAACATAAATCCAATGGAAACACTTTTGCTTTTGTTCTTTTTATTTAGAAATAATTATTCATTACATTTGTCTTAATCCCATTTATTTGGTCGTAGAGTTAAAATGCAGTGCTTTTTATCATCAGAAGTGAAAATTGTGAGTAGGATTTCTTCAAGTTGATAGTGCAAGTGTCTAGTGAGAGTGTTCTTCATGTCTGTCAAAGTGGAGGGCAATACAGAAATGGATAACCACACATACTCGGTGCATGTGCTGATGAAGAAAGGAAAACGAGGAGCAGCATCGTACATCCACAACGAGTGTGTGAATCAAGTGAACTCAAGACATCTGAGTGAGATACTTGATATCCTTCTCAATCCAGCAAAAGCCATTGATGAGTGGGAGACTATCGACTGGCTGAAATGGCTGATAGCAGGAGGCAAAACACCTGATGAGTATTCTACTCTTGGTAAGAACTTTGATTGGTTCATTTTACCTACTAGTAAGTTAATTAACTGTGTTGAAAAGATGTAATAGTCAGATATCAGCCCTTTGGATCATATCTATTTCCTGTACTTAAAAAATGTCTAGTCGTTTTAGCTTATTTATGCTTACTAATGGTTTCAATAAATTGTTGGTTTTTGATTGATCCAGTCAAACTCTTAGAATGTCAGCAGATAGATTTACCAAATCTCCCTTAGGTATTCTTTTCTCCCCTAAGATTAGCTCTTGCTTATCAAGTAAACTCGTCATGTAGTAAATGTTTTAATGTCCCCATTGTTGGAATTATCATTTAAACCATATACTTAAAACTCTTTAACCTGACAAAATTAATGAAGGAAGCTGGTGTGAAACAGTACTTGGATAGTGGTTGTTTTGCTACAACTTGTTGAATATGATTAACCATTTTATAGTGATTTTCACTTCCCTTGGAATATTATAATATTTAAATATTTAATTAAGACAGACATCATATCTATGTTGTTGCCATCATAATTTATGGCCCTGAACATCACATATTTGGTCACAATGTGTGGGCCTGTGTTTTGGTAAACATTCATAATAATCAATGAGCAAATCTTCTAACTTGGGATGTGAATGAGGTGATCATATTAAGATAGAGAAACTAAGGTAACATAGATGATATCAGCTCAGCTTACCTTAGATCTGGCACTAGTTGATTTTATAATTGCTTATGATCAGTTTGTACTTTATATTCATTTTATTTAAGTAGGTTACAGGTACCTATTAAATAAGTACCTACTTATTTACTTACCTATTTATCACCATCACCATTTTCCTTAATAATTAGATATCTACCTAAATACTTACCTATTTAAAATTCACCTATCTTCCTAGTTAGGTAAAACTTAAACCTTTTCTTCCCCACATTTTTGAGCTATGTTCATCCTTAGCTACTTCTGGGTAAGTATCTACCCATTATTTTCATTTTCTACAAGTTTATTTAGTAGCTACCTACACACCATTGCAGCAGAGCTAGCCAGTGATTTCCTTGTGGAAACTGGTTTCTGCATTTCCTCTACATGTAAAAGACAACAAAGGAGTAATTTGGAATTTGAATTAGGTAGGTGCTAACTATGCATGTGATTTTCTCAGCTTACCTTAGATCTGGCACTAGTTGATTTTATAATTGCTTATGATCAGTTTGTACTTTATATTCATTTTATTTAAGTAGGTTATAGGTACCTATTAAATAAGTACCTACTTATTTACTTACCTATTTATCACCATCACCATTTTCCTTAATAAGTAGATACCTAGGTACCTAAATACTTACCTATTTAATATTCACCTATCTTCCTAGTTAGGTAAAACTTAAACCTTTTCTTCCCCATATTTTTGAGCTATGTTCATCCTTAGCTACTTCTGGGTAAGTATCTACCTATTATTTTCATTTTCTACAATTATTTTATTTAGTAGCTACCTACACACCATTGCTGCAGAGCTAGCCAGTGATTTCCTTGTGGAAACTGGTTTCTGCATTTCCTCTACAATGAAAAGACAACAAAGGAGTAATTTGGAATTTGAATTAGGTAGGTGGTAACTATGCATGTGATTTTTTTTACCTGTATAGTTACCTGGGTAGGTAACAAACATAGTTACCTAGGTAGGTAACAATCAAAGATATGTAAAGAAAACAAATTACTTAGGCTAGTAATTAGGTATTACTTGATCTACAATGTTTTCTAGTTTCAAGATAATCACATAAGTAGGTACTGGGAGTTACATAAGTAAGTAGGTATGTATTTGATTGAAAGCTTGTACAAAAACATGCTGTTTATGTCATGGGTTTGAGTTTATCAATGATAAAAAATGGTCTGATGACCTTCATCTTCATTCCATACTGCCTACCCTTCAACCATTAGCCCATTACTTGAGTATTCATTAGCCCTATTAAGTTTTGGCAACATCTTGTATCAACTTATTCCAAGTTAGGTCAGACAGACTAGTAAGTAGGTATTATCAAATGATGCAAAACAATAGCAAGTGATAAGTAACTGGTAGCTACAAGGGCATGTGTCCTAATTTCTAGCCATTGACTGGCAAGATTTCTATAGACTTTGTGACCTTGAAATGAGCATGCTACCTACTGAGAGTCAGACCCTTGCTTGTCCTTGAAAAAGGTCATGTCGACCAACTGATTTTCTTACCTACTTACCTAACTACATGTATTGGTCCTGTCTATAACTATTCATGATGGACACTTTAGAGAGATGTTCCATGAAAGTTCCTTTTTGCATGCTACATGACCCTCCACATTGTGATTAGCACCATACACTAAAAGCCCAACTGAAGGCTTTAGTGTAGTGACCAAGGGTCCCAAAGGTGTACTAAGCTCTACGAACTTACAAGTAGTTAATTGAATTATTTGAATTAATTTTAAGATCGATGTACTTAAGTAATTAGGTAAGTGCAATGGGTTCCTTTCTATGTTGTGTATATGTATTTGCTCTTACCTAATATACTTATATATACCTACCTACTTATTTTTGTCATGGGTTTGAGTTTATCAATGATAAAAAATGGTCTGATGACCTTCATCTTCATTCCATACTGCCTACCCTTCAACCATTAGCCCTATTAAGTTTTGGCAACATCTTGTATCAACTTATTCCAAGTTAGGTCAGACAGACTAGTAAGTAGGTATTATCAAATGATGCAAAACAATAGCAAGTGATAAGTAACTGGTAGCTACAAGGGCATGTGTCCTAATTTCTAGCCATTGACTGGCAAGATTTCTATAGACTTTGTGACCTTGAAATGAGCATGCTACCTACTGAGAGTCAGACCTATGCTTGTCCTTGAAAAAGGTCATGTTGACCAACTGATTTTTTTACCTACCTACTTACCTAACTACATGTAGGTATTGTTCCTGTCTGTAACTATTAATGATGAACACTTCAGAGAGATGTTCCATGAAAGTTCCTTTTTGCATGCTACATGACCCTCCACATTGTGATTAACACCATACACTAAAAGCCCAACTGGAGGCTTTAGTGTAGTGACCAAGGGTCCCAAAGGTGTACTAAGTACTTAAGCTCTACGAACTTACAAGTAGTTAATTGAATTATTTGAATTAATTTTAAGATCGATGTACCTACTTACTTAAGTAATTAGGTAAGTGCAATGGGTTCCTTTCTATGTTGTGTATGTATTTGCACTTACCTAAGTAATATACTTATATATCTACCTACCTACCTACTTATTTTTTATTACCCTGTGACTTCTTTTTTTTACGAATAAGAGATAGGTATGAAATAAAAAACTTGAATGGTCTCCTACTTAATCCGCGATATCTAATTTATTTCCGAGCGACATACCTCTCCCCCTTATCTTGGAGCTTTGTAGCTAAAACCCCCAGGTTTATAATCTCTTTGTTGACCTCCAAGTATTTGTTAACCTCTGAGTGTGCTTGGAGACTCTGCCCGGACAGTCCAGCAGTGTTCTCAG
Source organism: Diaphorina citri (assembly GCF_000475195.1). NCBI lineage: Eukaryota > Metazoa > Arthropoda > Insecta > Hemiptera > Psyllidae > Diaphorina > Diaphorina citri. The sequence continues at coordinate 130,251 of NW_007377898.1, read as the reverse complement.
CGATCAACAAGCACTGTAACAAGAAAATCAAAGCCGTGGATCGCCAACTATGTCGCCTACCGGTGCCGTACCTGCGGCATTTCCCCGTGTATGTCCCTATGTAGCGAGTGTTTCAAGCGAGCCGACCATACCGGGCATGATTTCAATATGTTCCGCAGTCAGGCCGGAGGGGCGTGTGATTGTGGCGATACAAGTGTCATGAAAGTGTCCGGGTAAGTAGAAACAACAGCTTAACTCCATATACAAAAAGCCCACTCAGAGGTTTGGTGTAAGGGAAAACATTCCTAAAGGATGAATCAAGCTTCTACGAAGTATAACCATCAACTAGGTTCTTTTGCTGTAATTGCGAAATTAAAATATGGCCTATTTGCCCCCGGGCCCCTCCTATCTTCCTCCCCTTACGTATTTAGCTTCTGTCAACAAAAAATTTGAACTGATATTAAGTAATGTTCTTAGCGCGCGTTATCCAAAACGTCGTATCTCTCGAGTTTTGGTGAGCTAGAGAGATATAGAGTGGTTCATGAGTAAGATATGTGACAATGCCGGTATGCCACCTATATTTCACAAATGTATATCAACGGACCTACCTATAGTTCACAAATGTAGAGATATATTTATCTCACAAATGTACATCTCCACACCTTGGCACGGATACCCGATTTAGATTCCGCCGTTTTCATTTCATCTCGTTCCCCTTATATTTGCCAATCATTCCCCGAATTTATTATTATTATTATCATCCAACTGCTTAACACTGTGGCGAGCATAATTCGTGTCAAATGATTTTTCTAGCGCAGTAGTGTGGTTGCCAAGGCTTTGGATTCCTAACTGAGGGGTCTGCGGTTCGAATCCCAACAGCTACGTAAAATAATTGATCTAGATTTTGGAGGAAGGCCATTTGTAAGATTCAAGTTGAAACAGATCGAGTTCGTTTGTTTGTATTTGTCTTCTCCTTCTGTAAATTTCCCTGTCAAAGGTTGTCATGATACTT
>NW_007377898.1:111958-128850 GCF_000475195.1 Diaphorina citri | reverse complement strand
ATCAGTACTCCATTGAATCTATTCTTCAGTCCAATAAAACAAAACAAACCAAACACTTATCATATAAAACCCTCTGGGACTCTCAAAATAATCAGTGGATATTTGCCAGAGGCACTTTGATGACTTTGACCTATCTAACCCTCAGAGCAATATTTTTAGGCACTGTTAGTAGTAAAGTATGTACTTAGGTACATCATTTTATTCTTGTTGCTTCATATTTATTTTTAATGATGAGTGTTTCTGAAAAAATAAATCGAAATCCACAAAATTACGGAGTCCTCCATCGATATGATGAGTGTTCCATCGCCCCTCCTCCTCCGGATAGGAAACAGCTCGAGGCTCGCGATTGCCTGTGTCATAGCATGCCCAATATGTCCCTCATCCGATGACATACTCAGATATTTCCTTCCTCTAGGTACTCAGATACCAACCTATAGGTATACCTCTATCTCATCAAGATGAAGCATCAGGTACCATACAGTCCATACATAATTACCTATAATTGCCAATTATACTATCATCGGTACCTCGTAAGTCTTGTAACGTCATAACATGACTAACATGGGATTAGAAGACAATAACATGCAATATCTATTGGATGATGTACATGGGTGATGGCTGAAGCATATGGGACGATTTTCTGCCTATTTAAGGGCAATCATGGCCAGATACATCCATCACGTAATAGCAAGGAATAGATTTAGGTCAGCCACTCACTATCAGGTAGACCTGATCGGGTACGGCTGAAAAGGTCCGTCTGTCAGGTCTATCTGATACCTGATGAGCACACGCACCATCAGGTAGACCTGATCAGTTACGGCTGAAAAGGTCCGTCTGTCAGGTCTATCTGATACTTGATGAGGTGTACGTGTCGCTGTCGTCAGGTCTGGCTGATAGTGAGTGGCTGGCCTTAGCAACTGTCCATTTTTTGCTTGTGAGAGGCAGCTCTTTTACTGATAAGGTCGTACGTAGGTCATACTGGGCTTTTATCTTTTATGCCTCGCTAGGGTTTTCATTCACCTTCTTAATTGGACTCACGAGGCTGATGCTGAAACAACAATTAGCACGTGATATGGAAGACAGTCACCTGTGCAGACACCGAACACACATTGCGTTGCTCAGGCCCCCGAATTACGCATATAAGCCTCGGTCTACCTCTGAACTACTTGGCCTTACAGAGAAGAGGACTTAGCGAACTGTCCACAGTCTTATAGTCCATGCTATTAGAGGAAAGTTTGTTTTGAATCTGAAGCTATTGAACGATAGAGAGGAACGTTTCAATTTCAACAAGATAAGGAGAAACCGAATAGAGAGTCTTGAGGTATACAAGATATAGCCATACCTTGAAGTATAACTACAAGATACATAAGTATACCTTCTCCATACTCCACAGCTCATAGCTCTGCAGATAAAATTGTACAAGCTTGTATGAAAAGTGAAATCCATTATGAACGCGGTGGTATTGAATTTTATATTCGCATCGCTCGATCTACATCGCGTGAACGCTTTGTGTTGAGAGCTGTCTATATCATGTTCAACTGATTTCTGGCATGCTCGAGTGAGTTGACTCCTGGACTTTATTCGACTGTTTAGGCTTCATTCCACTGTATGGGCTTTATTTTACTGTCTGGGCTTTATTTGACTGGACTTTCTAGTTTGCCCTGGTTGGTAGTCATGTCTGGCGCTTGTCTCTCGTCTGATGATAAGGGAGGAGTGATCAAAAATATAATTTTGTGTGCCTACTAATCCTCCAATTTTAGCTCAAATCAGTATAGGTAGGTACTATATTTTTCTCTCTTCAGAAATTTTATTCTTAAAGAGGCGTGTAGCTTGTTGCCGAATAGAAACCCTCCCCAGGCATTAATAAGATCAAAGGATTAGCCAGCCAATCAGATCACCTGATTCAAACGATTTCGATATCCAAATATCTTACTCAAAGTATGGCCCCAGAAACAAAGAATGGGGCGCAGACAACCCATACTCTGAGAATCGCTGAATCTACGCGGTTCAATGCAGACTACGTGCATGAAGCTCTGGCATGAATTCACATGTTCATGTTGTACAGTACACCTAGGTAATATGTTATAATATGTATTCCCAGTTCACTATACCTATGTACTCCTCACATGTTGCGAATGTGAGTTTATACTTTCACTCGAAATGATACATCAGAAACTTAAAAAAAAAACTTGAATGTTGATTCGAGAATACATTGTTATTCGAATTGAATTTATTACGTTCGGTGTAATTAAATTCGCATGATTGCATGTTTAATGTTTACATTAAAAAAGGAAACATAACTACCGCACACAGACGAGTTAAAGAACATGCGGGAGTAATGGTCGATTATTATGTTTACCACTTTCATTCAATTAGATTCTTACAGTTCACTATACCTATGTACTCCTCACATGTTGCGAATGTGAGTTTATACTTTCACTCGAAATGATACATCAGAAACTTAAAAAAAACTTGAATGTTGATTCGAGAATACATTGTTATTCGAATTAAATTTATTACGTTCGGTGTAATTAAATTCGCTTGATCGCATGTTTAATGTTTACATTAAAAAAAAAACATAACTACCGCACACAGACGAGTTAAAGAACATGCGGGAGTAATGGGTAATGGTTGATTATTATGTTTACCACTTTCATTCAATTAGATTCTTCCTTCTTACAGTGGTTTTAGCTGTACTGAGTATAGGTACTTTCGGATAGGTATAAATATGTCTAGATAGGTATGGAACTGTAGACATAGATGTAATGAAGCTATTCGATTGATCTTAGCTTATAGGTACCGAAAGTGGTTGCAAACTAGTGTTGAGCAGCCCTTAGAACCTAGACGATCAATATCGTAGCAGGCTAGCAGGTAACTTTTCTCCAAAAATCTTTAGCAACAATTAAGACTTTAAGATGCGCGAACGATCTACTGAAAGGTTAAATTGCCTAATTAGACGTTAAGAGTGGTGGGTGGGGCTGAATAAGCGTTTACCTGCAAATTATAAAGCGTGGTTTTAGCGATCAAAAATTGATCATATCTCAGGATCGGTTTAGATTTTCGCAAAATTCTTTCTTATTGCACACCTAGACCATAAAACGAATATTCCTACCAAATTTCAGCTTTCTAGGTGTTGTGGTTCAGGAGCGATCAGTGTGTGAATATGAAATGTAAATGAGTGAATGGATCTTGATTTTATAATATAAGATTAGAGCATTTATTTATAAAAATGTACGTTTTAGTCGTTTTACCCTCATTGTTTAACATTTTGCCCCCTCATTTCCATTTCCAGTGCGCAAGTATGACAACGCGACCACGTGCGGCCTGGTGTGGATCGCTAACTATGTCGCCTACCGGTGCCGTACCTGCGGCATTTCCCCGTGTATGTCCCTATGTAGCGAGTGTTTCAAGCGAGCCGACCATACCGGGCATGATTTCAATATGTTCCGCAGTCAGGCCGGAGGGGCGTGTGATTGTGGCGATACAAGTGTCATGAAAGTGTCCGGGTAAGTAGAAACAACTGCTTAACTCCATACACACAAAGCCCAGTCAGCGGCTTAGGTGTAAGGTAAAACACTAGAGGATAGGTTAAGCTTCTACGAATCTACGAAGTATAACCATCAACTAGGTTCTTTTGCTGTGAACATTTATAGCTTGTATCACTGAACGCAAGACTAGCCTGTTTAGGCTGCAGAGGCAAACGGACTTTTTAATTTCTTTCGAGCAGGATAATGGATAATCAAGGTATTCTATTCTACTTTATTTATCTTATTATCCCTAAGGTAGAAACACACTACCCTCACGTGAGCTCACGTGACTTGAGGGCAGTGTAGCTTTCCTGAACGAAATTATCTACAATATTAGGAGAACACTTTGAACTACATCTTTCTGACTCCCTATAAGCTCACGTGACGTGATGTAACATGAGAGTTAGTAGTGTGTTTCTACTTTAAATATTACAAAAACAAAGGTCAAGATCCCTATTCTAACATTTCTAACGAGACCCTGTTCTATTTCAGATTCTGTGATAGACATGGTCCCAATGCTCAAGTAACGAAGCTGATGCCACCCCAGGATCTGATGTGTGTGGCTGAAGGTGTTATGCCCAGGATTATCCTGCGTCTTATACAACATCTAAGAGAGAACAGGTAAATTCCCAAACAATATCGATTCTTGGGTAAGTAGGTAATTGTTGGCCTTACGGTATCCGTACCTCCGACTCTCTCAACCTAAAGTGTTTGGATTTTCGTCAATTTTATTTGAAAGTAGGAAAAAGAAAGAAACCTCAGAAAACTTGGGTCAGAATCAGAAAACATTGAGCAATGGTAACAAATAGCACAAGATGAAATTTATGGCCATCCAAAGGGGCATTTGCTAGAGTATCATGAGCTCTCTGGAGTTACTCTTTGGAGTAATGTTAGATTAAGATAAAGGTGTGTGGTGGAGCATGAGCATGGTGACTGAAGTCCCTCGTGGTTCGTGATGGCTATAATAGAGCAAGTAGGTAAACCTAGACCATTGGCAAACGGATTGTCCCTGAAAGCATGTGGTATGTTCCAATCTACTCAACGTATCCTCGATTGTAAAACTTGCTTTCGTTTTTCAGCAAATCCGGTTCGACAGATGCTCAGCTGGTGGCACTGATGGATGCCGATGACTTTATCACCATGTTTCATGACTTTTGTAATATGGGAGCTGCCATGCGTCATGTCATGACATCCGCTCTGACTAATCCGCAAGTAAGTTACAGAATGTCCCGGGTTCGATGTCCACCAGCGAAAAAAGGCACTCGTTTAAAATGGTTACTTTGTACGACATAAAAGTAAACACAGTCCCCCTCCCCAAGTACTCCAGTTTTATTATTTTTCATGTCTTTATTTATACTCGTAACTTCTCTAGGTTGAATCTTAACTACAAAGGTGTAGTTTTTCATGTGCATATTTCTAATTTCTAGGTTAAATAAGTTAAATCTTAAATACATAGGTGTAGATAGATATACGTAAATTAATATCCTATATCCTGTGTCAAATACATGGAATATTCTTTTTACCTAATTGAATATAGGGTGGGTTGGTCTAACATAAAGACCAGTTTAAAGACCTTCATTTCTACGATCATTAACCATGTTCCCATTGATGTGTTTCGCAGGTGTATAAGAATTTGCTCAGCGGTAATTCGAATGAAGAAACGGAGTACGCTCAATATTTGGCTGAGAGTCAAAGAATCTATCAGGATGCCCTGAGATCTCTCAACCTGGAACCCCCGCCTGAGTTTAGACGTAAGTAATCTGACTGAGGACTGGTAATCCAGGGTTTCGGCTCTCTGAGAGTGTAGAACTCTCCTGGCCATTTTAGATTCGTGTAAAAAAAAGAAAGAAAATAAACAGGTTTGGACCTTTTTTATGTAGATTGCTCCTTGGAGCTCGGAAGTTGGTTAAGAAATATCTACCCCGGCCGGGCTTTAAACGCAGCTACCCGGCAATGAGAATCAGTGCTCTTAACCACTCAGCCAAAAGCTAGAGACCATCACCCCGGTGTATAGCAGATACAAAAAGACATTTTTTCTTTATTCTGCTATCGTCATTCGGCGAAAGCTACAGCCGCTACAACAACAACAACAACAACCACTCAGCCACAGAGGTAGACTTTACTACTGCTGTGTTATCTGTTTGAAGGTCTTGTTGAGTGTGGGTAGGTCCTCTGTTCTTACTTACTACATATTAGGTCTGCTTCTAACTTATCTTCCTCCTCCTTGTTGTTCCTCAGATTGTCAAGCACTACAGGAATACCTGGTTCACAACACATTTCTGGATGAGCTAGTATTCTGGACGGTCAAGTTTGAGTTTCCACAGAAAATCGTCACCCTCCTGCTCAACATGCTGCCAGATCCTGAATACAAGGTAATGTGCCCCTTCCTCTCTCCTTACTAGCTTACAACAGCTTTTGCATCATCTTATGATATCTTATCTTCTACTACTTCACCGTTTCCCGTTCAAACGAGGTCGGTATTTCGTGGCAGTCTTTTCCAGTCCGTTCTGTTATGTACCTGTGATATCCTTTGATCCTATATTAATATTCTTGACTACTCAAACTTCTTCAGTCTGGATGGACGATAATAAACAGGGAGTAGACCAGCTCGCATCGTCTAGCTTGGGTATTGTGACCAAAGTATCTAGCTGGCAGTTCAAAAAAGGTTTACATGTTACATGACTTTGAAAAAACAAACCCAACCCAAACATCAAGATGGTTGCTGATGGCATTAAAAAAATCAATCTCACATGTATGTAAGTATCCAGTTCAGGATGAGCCAGCTAAACCTGGCTGGAGGCCATCACATGATCTGGTCATTTATTTATCTCCTTCCCAACACCTAGCACTAGCACTATTATTCCTAACGCGTTTGGCTATTCCCTTGACAATTTCCAGGAGGCGTTAACTCAGGCGTTCGTGCTTCACTACAGTCGCATTGCTATGATGTTAGAACGATCCACAGACCCAGACACTCTGTCCAATAGAGTGGTCCATGTATCTGTACAACTGTTTTCTAACGAAGCCTTGGCCTTTAGAATGACAGAACAGTACTATCTGCTTCACATTATGGTGATATCACTCAAGTTTATGATGAGCAAGATCCTAATAGCCAATACATTGCATAGTAAGTTTTTTTTTCAAGTTAGATAAGATAGAGGGATTAATTAAACTCTGGCCAAAAAAGCAAACTTCATGGCCGAGTGGCCAACACACTAAACTTGCACAGCGGAAGTCCTGGATTCAATTCCCGACAGAGTCGACCCCTCTGAGAGCCCCGGGCCCCGCCCACCCCGCCTATGGGGACCCTAGACGTGTCCTAGGCACTCGCCTCTTCCACTCTGTAGTGTGGATAGGTCTGTACAAGGCGGTGCACTTCCATTCTGTATCGGAACATGTGATGGCACTCATAGTGTTTCTATTGGAGATGACTGTGGACTTCACCCTGCGCGACTCTACACAGCAGTATTCTGGACAGGTAGGACCTTCCCCCCATTTATAACTATTATTATTATTTTTATTTTATTATTATTTTTTTTTTCAGGAATTAAAGATAGTTTGTATTTTTTTTTTTCTTTTTATCCTGGGCAGGTGGGCCTTCTTTTCTACTTTTTCTAGAGTTTTACCCCAAAAGATGTATCAACTTTATCAACCTCCTTTTGGTTTTTGTTCTGGATAGGTAGACCTTATCCCCTTGTGTTATTATTTTAAAGAGTTTTCTCCCAAAACTCCATACGAATTTTTCGACCCAGGCGGGAATTGAACCCTGGTCTTACAGGTTGCGAGTTGCACTCAGGTGCAGTGAACACTACGTTTCAACTTTCTCAGGCCAGCTACTGTACTCACACTCAGACTGTTTGACAGTGGAACGTGTGTGGGGGAAAAAGCCCGAGATTCACGTCTATCAGACCGTCTGAAAAACTATTTTACTTAGGTTATGTTTAACAGTGGATACTTACAAGTCTAACACCCATATTTATGAACAAAATGCTGGCTCTTAAGTTCGTGCTAAGCATAGTCTCAAGGCATTTGATTGGTCAATTTTGACATGAGACTGATCTAAGAACAATCATTCTTGTTCATAAATACGAGTGTTAGGTATTATCCCGACTGGTCTGAGCGTCTGAAAGACCTAGGTCTGAACCTCACACGATCTGATTCTCTGTATTGTCTGTAAATGAGTTCATAAGTTCTAACTTCTTCTTGTTGTCAGGTGTGCTCTTCCACTAGAACGGAGAGACGTGACGTGAAGGATTTGGATCTGGCTGGTTGGTACGATACTGATTGGCTGTCGGAGAACCTCCGCACTGTCATTGGCTCCATAGCTCTCACTCCCGAGCCTAATGTTACCTTTGATGATTCTGACAGTAAGTTGAGATAGAACTGTTTTGCCCTTTGCTGACCTTATCCTGAACAGATGAGGTTTGTTCTCCGAGTGGCTGGATTTGTCCTAATTTGTTCTCCTCTCTTCCATTCCGGAACTATGAGACCTCAGTAGTTACATTTGCTTCTGTGTAACCTCTTTTAAGTTTCCACCCATATTCGGTAATGTAAACCTTTACCCTTGACAAATGTAATGTGTCTGAAGGCATGTGATGTGTTCCAATCAACTCGACTTTTAGAAGTTAAAACTTGAAACTCACTCTCTTCGTTCAAGCTTTGTTTTTTCCTCATCCATGGCACAAGCTTTGCTTCCGCAGGTATACCATTTATATGAATTTTTAATGTTCTGTTGTTAAGTAGGGATAGTAATAAATGGAAACTTGATAAGTAAATTAAATTAATAATTTCCAGGTGAGGAGGACTGGTGTCGCGTTTGGTCCACCTCATTGGTTGCTTCTAACTCCAGTCCAGCCGGCCTACTCAATCTCTCGTCCAATCAGATTGCAGTAATAGCCTCGGGGAGTGGCTTAGGAGAATCGTCAGGGGGCGGAGTCAGCGAGACCGCTCTGGCCAATAGCAGCGAAGAGAACGCTATGGAGGTTGTGCAGAGTTTGGCCACTCGGCCTGATGCGAGTTCTGGTGAGTTTGGGACTCCCTATTGTTCGTGTTTATTATAAAGTATCCCTTTCGTCTCGGGTTCTTTGATGTTATTTAACGTCAACCAATCAACACCAACAGATTGCTAATAACAGAATCAAAGGAAGTATAATTTCCTCTAGTGTAAAACTGCTTCATCGTCTGAGAAGTAGGCTGTGTCGTTTAGGCAACCCATACTTTGTTCAGTCCGTCATTAAATTTTATTGATTGTTTCTCTCTATTTGCACTCTAAGCAACAAGGCCGTGTATGGCAGTGTACAACCACAGAGAAAATGGACTCGTAAAAAAAGACACGTAAAAAATGTCACGTTTAGCTTATTTTTAGATTTTCTATGTGGGAACAGAAAACTTTAGTCACTTCTGCAAGGTAAGGTATACTCTCCTCTAATCAGTAAAGAATAGTGTGAATAAATCCTCTCTTTTTTTGTCCTACTGTCAATCTGTCAACAAATTCATTCCTTCCACTTGTTCTCAGCTCCCTCCTCCAGTTCCAGCATCGTTCAGTCCTCCCCCACCCCAAGCAGCGACTCCCCCTCAGTCTCGAACCCGGTACCTCGCGCTGTCATGGCGGGTAACGAGGTCATCCTATCCTCCTACCCCAGGGGCGAACCCAGGCCGCCCGGGACCCCTGGACTAGTGGATGTGGTACCCCGACTGACTACTTCGAGTCCCGGACTGAATGGAAATGGCATACCGAGGCTACAGGGCAGCAACGATGTGATCCCGCGCCTGCCCCATCATCACCACAAGGTCATGCCGTACATGGGAAAGCGAAGGAATCAGGTGAGTTAACATCTCAATATGTATTGTTTTGAAAAAATAATATCTATTTTTTTTTTTTTTTTTTTTTTCTAATTATGCGCTTTAACCCTTTGTGGCGACGCGCCGTAGCATTATATTATACAATACGGTGGAATAGGTCCAATTTGTTCAGGTAATCCATGACGGAGTTCACACTGGCGGGTGAATTAACTTTCATTTTACCTTAGGTAGGTCCTTGTATCTTTACTTCTTTATTCAACCCATCACAAGCACAATGTACTTGGAGCTGAATCCTCCTCGTCTAAAACCTAAGCGTGACAGCTAATGATTGAGTCGACTGAGGATTAATCAGGTCAGGTGCATGGCATTCATTTCAATCGTGATCTTTTCTTTTCTAAAGAGAGTATTACGCAGGGTATTGATGGTTTTCACAACTACAGTTGAAATGTTTTGACTTTGGCTTGTTACTAGCGCATAACTTGTTAACCGTCATTCCTAGAGAGCTCGTATGTACAACAATCGATTTCTCGTAAAAAAATTACATAGGAAAGACTCCTTGGTCATCTTAAATTAAATACTCCTCGTGTTGTCCAAAAACTATGTTGAAATATTTGGAGATATCCCAGAGAGGGACCAGGAACAGAGAACCTTCCAACCTGAAAGCAGAAGAGAGAATGAGCTCTGACAAAAACCTAGGTATAAAGAAACCTCCCCTTGACCCCCTACTACCAAAAATAAAAGTAGGGGAACAGGGGAAATGTAGGGGTTTGAGGGGAGGTTTCTCCTACATTTTGACCATGGCTTTGGAGATTCCTCTGTGATAATTTAGGTAGTAGTTACATTGTCTTATTAGCTATTTCTACCCGTTGTTTGTTCACTATATCCGCGGTTTGTTCGCGGTATCCTCGGTTTTTTCACGTTTTCCGCGGTTTATTTGCGGTATCCGCGGTTTGTTCGCGATATCCGCGGTTTGTTCGCGATATCCGCGGTTTGTTCGCGATATCCGCGGTTTGTTCGCGATATCCGCGGTTTGTTCGCGGTATCCTCGCTTTTTTCACGTTTTCCGCGGTTTATTCGCGGTATCCGCGGTTTGTTCACGGTATCCGCGGTTTGTTCGCGATATCCGCGGTTTGTTTACGATATCCGCGGTTTGTTCGCGATATCCGCGGTTTGTTCGCGTTATCCGCGGTTTGTTCACGGTATCCGCGGTTTGTTCGCGGTATCCGCGGTTTGTTCGCGGTATCCGCGGTTTGTTCGCGATATTCGCGGTTTGTTCGCGATATTCGCGGTTTGTTCGCGATATCCGCGGTTTGTTCGCGGCATCCGCGATTTGTTCGCGGCATCCGCGATTTGTTCGCGATATCCGCGGTTTGTTCGCGATATCCGCGGTTTGTTCGCGGCATCCGCGATTTGTTCGCGGCATCCGCGATTTGTTCGCGATATCCGCGGTTTGTTCGCGATATCCGCGGTTTGTTCGCGATATCCGCGGTTTATTCGCGGTATCCGCGGTTTGTTCGCGATATCCGCGGTTTATTCGCGATATCCGCGGTTTATTCGCGGTATTCGCGGTTTGTTCGCGGCATCTGCGATTTGTTCGCGGCATCTGCGATTTGTTCGCGGCATTTGCGATTTGTTCGCGGCATCCGCGATTTCTTCGCGGCATCCGCGATTTGTTCGCGGCATCCGCGATTTGTTCGCGGTATCCGCGGTTTGTTCGGGGTATCCGCGATTTGTTCATGGTATCCCCTATCTGTTTGGGATACCCCTTACCTTTTATAAGGCAGGTGCCCTACCCTCCAAGCTAAGAGTTTAAGGTTAGGTTTAAGAATTTTGGTTTATTTTTTTATTTTTTATTTATAATTTTGTTCACAATTTGTTTTATACATAACACTTTCTCAAGTTGCGATGGTAACTTCTAAGAGAGTGGGTCTTTTCGAACCGACTAACAACTCTGTGTTTTCTCCTAATGATGTTTCCAGCCCAACTCTGCCAATTTCACGAGCATTGGGAACGATCAAACCATCGAGGCTAACGAGAGCATCATATCACTCCTTCTCAAGCTGCACTCCCATCTGAGTGGCACTCCGGATTCATTCACTCCAGATCCGAGTGATGTTCAGAACGAGTCCCGAGTGGGAGATGGAGCGTTCTTCGTGGCCAAAGTGCTCAATCGAATTATGGCACTAGATGAACTGTGCAAGTAAGTGAGCACTGAGCAGCACAATTAAAACTGGAAATTTCAAATCAGATTAATCAGTGTTGCAGTGAACTGTATAAATAAATAGAGGAATGTTAGATCTGGAGGAAATAGTGAATGAGTTATAAAAGAGAGACTCTTTTTCAGTGAACTATTCAGTCAGTGAGCCAGATCCTAAATCTCTATGCCTATAGGGAGTTGAATAGAGCGTTACATGTTTTAGAATCTAACGTGTTGACTGAGTGAGTTGTAAAAAAGAGTAGTTCTTTTTTATAACTCACTTGAACTCACTCACTTTCACACATCTCTGGTACCCTCAGGGGTACGCGTACCCTCGGTTGGGAACCGCTAATCTATAGCAATATGATGACAAAGGCATTGTTGTATTATAGTCATAGAAAAAATATTTCTTTGTGACAGTTTTTTTAAAAAAAAAAAAAAAAAAAAAAAAAATCCCTTGTTGTAACTCACTTACTCCGTCACTCACTCTTTACGTCCTTAGGCATCTCTATTGGGTACTCAACTACTTGTAATCTATGTAAAGATAGGATAAGAGAAAGCCAGCCGTTCCGAGAACGAACATTTTTAATAATTCTCTCGTCTTTGTTTCTCATTCCAGACAAAGTGTGCTGAGTACGAGAGAGAAGCTGTGGCCCCGTCAGCCTGAGGAGACAGAGGCAGAAAGGAAGGGCAGAGAGGAGCGAGAGAGAAACGAGAGGAGAAGGAGAGCGAAAGAGAGACAACAGAAGCTGATGGAAGAGTTTGCGGACAAGCAGAAGCAGTTTATGGAGAAAGCCATTCCGTATTATCATTCTCATTTCTATTCTATTCTATCCCCATGGCTTACCTACTAGTTCAGTCCGTATTATCATTCTCATTTCTATTCTATTCTATCCCCATGGCTTACCTACTAGTTCAGTCCGTATTATCATTCTCATTTCTATTCTATTCTATCCCCATGGCTTACCTACTAGTTCAGTCCGTATTATCATTCTCATTTCTATTCTATTCTATCCCCATGGCTTACCTACTAGTTCAGTCCGTATTATCATTCTCATTTCTATTCTATTCTATCCCCATGGCTTACCTACTAGTTCAGTCCGTATTATCATTCTCATTTCTATTCTATTCTATCCCCATGGCTTACCTACTAGTTCAGTCCGTATTATCATTCTCATTTCTATTCTATTCTATCCCCATGGCTTACCTACTAGTTCAGTCCGTATTATCATTCTCATTTCTATTCTATTCTATCCCCATGGCTTACCTACTAGTTCAGTCCGTATTATCATTCTCATTTCTATTCTATTCTATCCCCATGGCTTACCTACTAGTTCAGTCCGTATTATCATTCTCATTTCTATTCTATTCTATCCCCATGGCTTACCTACTAGTTCAGTCCGTATTATCATTCTCATTTCTATTCTATTCTATCCCCATGGCTTACCTACTAGTTCAGTCCGTATTATCATTCTCATTTCTATTCTATTCTATCCCCATGGCTTACCTACTAGTTCAGTCCGTATTATCATTCTCATTTCTATTCTATTCTATCCCCATGGCTTACCTACTAGTTCAGTCCGTATTATCATTCTCATTTCTATTCTATTCTATCCCCATGGCTTACCTACTAGTTCAGTCCGTATTATCATTCTCATTTCTATTCTATTCTATCCCCATGGCTTACCTACTAGTTCAGTCCGTATTATCATTCTCATTTCTATTCTATTCTATCCCCATGGCTTACCTACTAGTTCAGTCCGTATTATCATTCTCATTTCTATTCTATTCTATCCCCATGGCTTACCTACTAGTTCAGTCCGTATTATCATTCTCATTTCTATTCTATTCTATCCCCATGGCTTACCTACTAGTTCAGTCCGTATTATCATTCTCATTTCTATTCTATTCTATCCCCATGGCTTACCTACTAGTTCAGTCAGTATCATTCTCATTTCAGCTGGATACCGTAGGAGATGCCCTTGGCCAGGCCCTCGAAGATTATACCTCCGGCAAAACCCTCACCACAGAGCAACTTCTCAAGCTGTTCGCTCTCAATGGCGTTACCATAGTAACCGAGCAGCCTAGCGACGCGACCACGAACTATGCTGTGTTCACACCTTATCCACCTCGTTGAACCTAGCCATGAAGCGACCCTGGTGGATAAAATTTGAAACACAAGCTGCGTTATATTTCGCGGTTTGCTGCAGATTTCGGCGTGTGGCATTCAGTCGATTGTTGAGATTGTCTGTGATGTGAGGAGCTATGGTCTCTGGTGTGATTGGTTTGGGCTGTTCAGGTTTAGTCTAGTCTATAGTGTAGGATAGATAGGTTAACAACACTTTTTTTTTTTTTTTTTTTTTTTTTTTTTTTTTTTTCAAGAGGCTTTTCATCCCTAAATTGAAGAAAAAGACAGGATAGGAGAAAGCAAGACGAACTACAAGAGAACAAACCTTATGCCTTACCTGTTAAGATAAGCCTTATTGTTAGGATAGGTCTGACTGGGGAACTTTCAACAGGGAGGATACCAGCCTGAAATTCCCCTTGCTAAAGAAATAGCAAAGGTTGAGTGCGAAGGGCATCCACTCGTAAAATCGTAAAATTTGTAGCCAGAACCAAATGTCAGCCCAAAGCAATCATTCTAGGGCTGATTGAGAGGCTGACGAAAAACGCCGACCTCGTCAGAACACGGGAAAGGCGAAGAAAAGAAGTTCTATGCCCTCAACTGTAGAGGCTCTGCATGTGTTTATCCTTTTCTAATCTCTTTTCTCACATGTCTAATCTATTTTCTCATTTTCTACTCTATTTTCTCATATTACTAATCTAATTTCTCATATTTCCAATCTATTTTCTCGTTTCAGATGAAGAGATGGAGTGGGATGAAGATGAACATTCACAGAAGGAAACGAGCAAGAAAGAGTACGACTGTGTTATATGCAACCAAACTTCGCCTAGTACTAATGAAAACCCTATGGGACTTGTTGTTCTTATGCAGGTAAGTTATATGCAACAAATATGGGGGCACGGTTGGTCCAGTGGTAACGCGCTTGCTTGCCATGCAGAAGGTCCCGGGTTCGAATCCCACCGTCAACAAAAAATTGTACTCGATTGCAAATATTTCAACGTGTTACTTTCTGGTGTTCTTGTGTTGACCCAGCATCTAAATGGGAAGTAATGTAAAATCGAAAAATCAAATCAAGAATAATGATAAACTGAATAGTACTGATTTTCTTTAAATCGAATAAACTACGGGCGAAAAAATTCCCGAAGGGACGGACCCAGCTTGTTTACTATTCAAATTCACTTCTTTCATTTTTAAAATTAAGTCAAATCCCATTTGCTTATTTTCCAGGCTACCAGTGTGCTAGGACACAAGCGTCGCACACAAGGCCCTGTCCTGCTTCCTACCTCGGATGAAGAACGACAGAATCTAAGACGAGATGAAACCCTGGCGTGTGAATTCGACAAGCGAGTTGAAGAACTTGAACGAAACTTCGAAAGGGTGAGAATAACTGGTTTTCTCTCTTCTAAACTCTTCCTGTACAAAATTTCATCAACAAAGAGGTGCTCTATTAATCTGTTAGCAATGGGACAACTTGTTCTAGCTGACAGTCTAAATAAAGCACTACTTAAACTTGTATATCTCGCTAATATCTTCGGGAATCGAACTTGAAACTCCGAATTCAATCTTAGGGGAAAAAAAAACCTTCACAAACTCCTCATAAAATTACAGAGACATTCATCCAGATGTTAGGTCTGATAGTTTTTCTGGGACGAGTGAACATTTATAGGGGGAGGTGGGGTTATTCTTACCATTTTTTCTCCATAATAGTTTTACCTAAGTGAATACATATTTCTCCAAAGGCAATTGAAAATACGTTCAAAACTTGAACGGTCAATATTAGAGCCTGTAAGTCGGAAACCAGTTCAAAATTTGACTTTGGCTCTATCTTGTTGATATCTGAAACATTTGTTTATAGTTTATGGATAGAAACCATTCATAAAATTTACTGACGATCTGCCCAATGATTGGGTTGCCAAAACGACACAGCATACTTCTCAGGCAACAAAGCTGGTCGTATTTATGTTAGCTACATAGTTCATTTGATGTTGAGCCAAGGATTTACTTAAATGAAACCGAGTGGAAGGTTTACGCAAATTAAATGAAATGAAGTGAAAGGTTTACGCAAATTAAATTAAATGAAGTGAAAGGTTTACGCAAATTAAATTAAATGAAGTGAAAGGTTTACGCAAATTATATGAAATGAAGGGAAAGGTTTACGCAAATTAAATGAAATGAAGTGAAAGGTTTACGCAAATTATTTAAAATAAAATGAAAGGTTTACGCAAATTAAATGTAATGAAGAGAAAGGTTTACGCAAATTAAACGAAATAAAGTGAAACGTTTACGCAAATTATTTGAAATTAAGTGAAATGTTTACGCAGATTAAATGAAATGACACGAAAGGTTTCCTCAACATCCACACTACATCATGACTTTCTTTACGTACCGATAATGGACCATTTGAGTTTCAGTGAGGTATGCACCAGTAGCAATGTCTGTATAGAAGATGAGCTCATCAAATCCATCTCTATGTTCAGCTCCCAACAGCTTGACAAATTCTCCTAGCATTTCATACTGACTTGCTGGGAACGTAGGGAATATAATCACTTCCATATTTCGATATGATTCGTCCAAATTCAAAATTCTGCTTTTCCATTGGCTATTACACTTGTAAGATACTTTTCCATACTTTGGTGTTTGGTGATTTAGGGCACTGCCCTTCTTCTTCGTCACTCACTCCCCTCCCATCAGTCTTATAGGACCAGCAACTCTTAACACTATAAGCTGTGACCTGTTGTCCATACCTAGTCGAGGACCGTCGATGGACGAGGCGAATCTGTGTTGTCGAGGCAGCGCGGACAGTTTCGGTCGACACCGATCGACGGCAGCCGACTATGTGAGGACACATTTTCGTCACTCACCCCCCTCCCCTCAGTCTTATAGGACCAGCAACTCTTAACACTGAAGCTGTGACCTGTTGTCCATACCTAGTCGAGGACCATCGATGGACGAGGTAAATCTATGTTGTCGAGGCAGCGCGGACAGTTTCAGTCGACACCGATCGACGGCAGCCGACTATGTGAGGACACAGCTTGAGAATCACGTACCCTTCACCCATCTAGATGGCAACCACGCACAATGTTGCTTAACTTCAATGATCCACTCCAAGGCTTAGGTGTAGGGACAAACAGCCCTAAAGGTTTGGTTAACCCATAAGAGCCGATTTTTTTTTTATTTCGGTTTCGTTGGATCTTGCTGAAATTTAACCGCTTCTAACTCCGGACCGGTACTGAGTAAATAT
>NW_007377898.1:109711-111357 GCF_000475195.1 Diaphorina citri | reverse complement strand
GAACAAAAAAAAAAAAAAATTCAACAAAAGTTTCATTATATTTACTTAAAAAATCAAAAATTAGATCATTAATCAATGTTGTTTATTTGATAAAGGTTTAATTTTAACGTCACTGTATAATTGCTAAGGTTATTATTGACGAGGGTTTACCCACCATTCAGCGACATTCATTTGAAAGAATTAGAGCTTACATTTGTCCTGTGATTTTCAAGAAATTGACGAATGAAAATGAAAGCCGTATGAGCTTCATAAAGAACGGATATGTCATTACGACAGCGCCCTTGAAGAAAGATATATGCCTCGCTTCCTGAACACTCTGCAGAAATATACACACATCCTTCCTCACTTCAGGACTGCAATTGTACCATCGACTCTGATACAGTGCTCGTACCATCATTTCATTACAACTGTTCATCAGTTCTGAAGTGTACGTGTAGTGAAATTCAGCGAAAATCGTATACAAGAACTCGAAAACTATCTTGAAGCAGTTGTATCGAGGCAAGTGTTTCATGTAGGCCATCTGGTAAAATGCCAAGATGAAAGCCAGCACAAACGGGACGAGGAATATGTTACTGAGGGTCTTCAGAAAACGTCTGTACTGAAAAAAAATAAAACAAAAATGTTCGTTCGCTTGTAGTCAACTGTTGAGGTTACTTAAGTTCATTAAATAGCTTTCTAAGCTCCCAAAATTAAATAATAATAATAATAGACTCTTGAGTGGAAGGTAACCAATAGGTGAGGTTAACGCCGGAGGCGTTCTCTACCACCTAACCCTTAGAGCTCCATTATTATGTGGTCACGCTCCAAATAAATGAGGATAAAATTCCATGCCTCGGCTGGGATCGAACCCACGCCCTCCTGTTTACCAGGCGAGCGTCTTGACCACTACGCCACCGAGGTAAAATTAAACCGTGGTTAGAGAAAACTGGAACTTATCGTACTGAAATTGAAGAGGGGAGGACAGGATGGAAAAAAGCCAACCGTTCCGAGAATTCTCCTCATTCTTTCGTGGTCATTGCTTCCCGCCTGGGGGTAAAATTTATCCTAAACAGCCGGTCCGAGAATGAACCTTATCTCTGTATGATAAAGTTTGCCCCAGGTGGGAATCGAACCCCTCTGTCTATTGCTCTAATATCTTACTCTCATCATGATTTGTTCCAACTCCTGGTATCTTCTCACGAGTTGTTTCAAATAGAATGTGGGATAGCTCTTTTCCTTCCATTGTTTGATTTTCATCATACTCTGAGAATCGCTGAATCTACGCGGTTCAATGCAGACTACGTGCATGAAGCTCTGGCATGAATTCACATGTTCATGTTTTTTTACATAGAGCTAAATCAAAATTTTGAATAAGGTGTACCTTCAAAATCAAGCCCCCCCAAAAATTTAGGCAAGAACCGCCTATGTGACCAACTCGACCTATCCCAAGTTCAAGCACAAGCAAACCCACGACTCTCCCTTCTCGATTCATCACTCCCACACCCTCTTCCTGTTTGTCAACTCGATAGCGCGTACCAATCTGGAGATTGAGCTGGTACAGCGAGGCGGGACGCTGGTGACCTCATCGTCCCGTAGTCCCGAACAGATTCTCCAGGTGTCCCTGACTACACCGAAACGGTCCTGCTTCAGTAAGTACTCGTTTTTTC
>NW_007377898.1:68186-108948 GCF_000475195.1 Diaphorina citri | reverse complement strand
CCTAGCATTTCATACTGACTTGCTGGGAACGTAGGGAATATAATCACTACCATCAGCAGAGACATCGATGCGATCTGTCCAAGCAAGATAACCAAGATTTGTAAACTGAACACGAGGATGAAATACCCCTCTTTATCAATATCTATGAAACTCGGTTCCCAAACGGGCGAAATCAATACCTTACGAGGATCTTTCCTTCCATAGATAGTGGTCATCAAGAATATATTCCTCTCTGAGATAGGTAGGAAAGGTTCAATGAGCATAGTCAACGTTGTGACCGTGTTAATGACAAAAACCACGGCCAATTCAATACTCTCCATCATGACATATTTCCTGTGAATGTTCCTGTTGGAAATCTTGTAAAAGTGTTCCTGAAGGTGGAATAACTCCAGTACGTCGTGGAATCGCATTTTGATGACGAAAAGTTCGCCAAAGAAGAGCAGAAGCAGAATACTTTCGTAGAACCTCTGTAGGAACTCGGACACATCATGAATGGCGTAGAGAAAGGTGCTCGTCCATTGAGCACAGAGAGATAGAGCTATGAATACCCACACGAAGTTGGTGTAAAAGTTATGAACTTTATTCTTCCAGGCTTGGCGGTGAAAGTTGGGGGTGCTGATGAGGCCGAATATATGTAGGGGAAGTAGGAATAGGTAGCGTCTTAGTTTGATATATTCCATGATGACGCTTCTAGCAAACTTCATGGCCGAGTGGCCAACACACTAAACTTGCACAGCGGAAGTCCTGGATTCAATTCCCGACAGAGTCGATTTTTTTTTTTCATTTTTATTTTTTTACTGTCCCAGATCGGAAATTTTCAGTTTAAAAGTTGGCAGTGCAATAAAAATGACTATAGCTCTAAAACTCGATTCACAAAAAGTAAATAATCTGTATTCTAAAAAGTGTAATTTTAATAAACTGTCCATCTTTCCATGAAATGAAGGAGGTTGCTACAAATCAGGAAGATTGGCTTCACCAATAAGGTCCTAGCATTTGGAGAATGATGATGAATTTTGATAATAAAATACCCAAGATATAATATTCTAATTAACAACAATTTCAATGTTTCCCTTTCCTCAGATCCAGAGCGCAACTTTCATTTCAACGTAGACTGCGGTCAGCAAGTGATGAAGGAACATTGCTACTGGCCTCTGGTGTCAGATTTGAACAACGTTCTCAGTCATAGACCCATAGCCATCAAGTTTATGCGAGATGATTCCTTGCTCGAGATGTGGTTCTCTTTTCTGTCCATGTTTCAAGGTAAGCTCTTAGAAGTCAGTATTGACTTGGGAAAGACACCTTTGTATATCTGTTATTTATAAAATAAATAAATAATGAATTTAATTGAATGAAGCTAAAATATGTGGTTTTAAAGCCCGTGGTGTTCGATATCATCTGTGCCTTCTCGGAGACGGTTCGGGCTCAGTTTCCTAGCGCACTCACTGCTCAGAGTGTAAAGAGTGAATGTTGAGTAAAAAATAACTATTCTTTTCAGTGGACCACTTAGTTGATGACTGATGAGTCACCTAACTCCCTATACCTATAGGAAATTGAAGAGTGAACATAATGCTTTAAGGTCTAAATCATTGGGATGGAGTACTCCACCGATTTCCCTTCCTTTTTTATAATGAAACAAGGTCTTTTATTGTAAACATTATGTATTATGTTATTAAACCCAAAAAATACACGAGACCTTTTTTAAACTGCTGGGCTAAGGGGACTTATTAGTCTCATTCGGACAGGATAACCAAGGTATATTCTATTTTATTTTATTCCTCAGGTATGAACGTAAACCAGCGTGAGCTCGTCCAGCACATAGAATTTGAGCCGACCACATACTACGCCGCGTTTAGCGCCGAGCTAGAAGCTTCAGCATATCCCATGTGGGCCCTGGTGTCTCATATATCCGACGAGAGTACGGTGCAGCTGAATATCCGTGTGATTAACGAGTGTTTGACCGCCCTGCAAGATTGGTTTGATGCCATCAACCTGTTCACGGGAAATGTGAACCTGGTAAGTAGATTTGTAGAATTGATATGAAATAATGACTTATGAAAGAAATTCACAAAGTTACTGAGTCCTCCATCAAAATTTGAAGAAGTTTACCCCTCCTTTAGGGGCTTTCGGACTGTTTGCCCCTACACTTTTTGTGTATGGAGTTAAAAGAATCTGGTGAGGAGAAGGGGCCCCTAAGGCCCTACGTGGTCTAATATCTGATGAAAAAATGAAAAATTCCTGACAAGCAGAATAAAAAAAAGTACCTAAATACAAAAACAAACTAAACAATTCAATAAAAATCATTGTTTTTGAAAAGGCCTTCACGACAGATCGAATGGTTTTGAACACTATCCGGCTCACGGTTAAGGAGTTTCAGGTTCGATTCTTTCATGTGTCGATAAATTTTAATAATTCTCTTCTCTTGCGGTTACTCGTGACCACACACTAACCATCACGTATCTTGCATATTTCTGGACATGGTCTTCACTTGTCCAGAAATATGTATGATATAGTACTTGAACATTATCTCAAACTAAACAAAATCATCACGTATCTGTTTCGTGTTCCCAGCCGGATAACCACCAGGTTTCGTTTCACATCCCGTTGCACCGCTACCTGTCTGTATTCATGTGCCAGGCAGTCAACTCCCAGGGTGTGAGTCTACAGCAGATTCTACCACCGCTTGATATGCTACATCTGGTGATGTTACACCCGTTGAGAATACAGGTGGCCTTCTACGAGATCATCAATGGTCTATGGGTATGTATGGACTCTTTCATGTAGCCTTGGTGGAAAAATAGTACTCTCAAGTTAATCCTTCTTTTAATGCTTACTTTAATCGTTTAATCCTTTCAGTAAAGGGATAAACAAGGTACCTATATTGACATTCTTTAACCTTGGTGGAATAATATTAGTGCCATGTCCAGATTACTCGTTTAATCCTTGACGATTGTTCAGTAAGGGGACTCTTCAGTCCTATCCCAACAAGGTAAGAGGATAAACAAGGTATTTGACATTCTATTTTTCGTCACCAGGTTCGCAACGGTCTCCAAATCAAAGGCCAAGCCATGACGTACATCCAGTGCAACTTCTGCAACTCGATGGTAGACGCCGACCTCTACCTTCTGCAAGTGTGCGCCACCCAGCTGCCCACAGACATATTCATGGGTACCGTCATAGACAAGTTCCACATGAACCAATGGCTAACGTTCTCCCCGAGCTCGGCTAGTAGTAATACGACCAATGATAGCACTGATTATGATACACCCATGTTTGAGAGTTTCCTCACGTTCCTGGCCACGTTGGTTAGCATACGGACTAATCTAGGTAATTGTTTTATACATTTATAAACTCGGTCCTTTTGCCCTTTATTACATGGTTTTATGCTCTTCAAAAGTTCCAATGATCGCCAGCCATTTGTGGAAATGTCCTGTCACGGAAACTAGCATTTAAAATATTGCTGCTATTGATATGTACTAGGGAAAATGACTTCAACTGTCAATTGCCGCATTTGTAAATTAAATTATTTAATCAATTTCACTAACTATCCGGACACCAACCATGTGCAACGTTGCTTAACTTTAGTGATCCATTAGGAACTGGTGTACTCAACGTGCTATCTCTGGCCTAACTCGTTTACTCGTGTTTACCTGCCGGGAATACCTGCCTCGGTGGTGTAGTGGTCAAGGCCCTCGCCTGGTAAACAGGAGGCATGTACCTATAGTTATACTTCTATACCTGCCTCGGTGGTGTAGTGGTCAAGGCGCTCGCCTGGTAAACAGGAGGGCGTGGTTCCCAGCCGAGGTATGGAATTTTATCCTCAATACAATTTGAGAATTTGACCACAATAATAGTAGTAGCCTACTGCTGGTGTAAAGGGACTTTTCAGTCCTATGCGAGCAGTATAAATAAGCACTATTATTATTATTACTCTCTCTCTCTCTCTTTTTTTTACTTCAAGAAATGAAATATTTTTTTCGTTCTCTTTTCATTGTTCATTCGAAAAAGGAAAATTAACATAACTAACCCAATTGTCCCCATTTTCCTTCCAGGAATCAACCAAGGTCAACTCACAGAGTTAGAACTTGTCACCCTCCTCTGTATGGGTGACAAGACTCACTCCGCCCTCATGGAACTTATGCCGGAACGGTGTGGTTCCACGCAGAACCGCGACTTTGATTCTGTTCTGGCCGAGGTTGCCGATTATCGCGCTCCTAACTATGAGATGAGCGGCAACATGGTACAGGGCATGTACGTGCCTAAGGATCGTGTGTGGGAGAATCTGTATAGTCCCATTCATGTACTGTTGCGTGCTGTGCATAGACGAGACTTCCAAACCTCTATGGATCGGTAAGTTTGGTTGAACCTCTATGGTTTACTGAACCTTTATGGACAGAAGTTCCCAGTTTCCAAACGATACAATACCATGTTATCCCAAGTAGATCGTATCGGCTCGCATCATACATACATGACAGAAATGGTGTCCTTTTCTTACATGTGCCGTGTCCAGTATTTAGGTCTATTAATTGCACTCCATTGTTCGTTTACTCTTCCCAATACGGCTATCTCTTACGTAACTAGAATCGTAAATAGTACATATCCATCAATTCATCATTATCTAGTTTCGATTTATTATTACTTTCTTTTAACAACATCAGAACACACAAAATTCGTATAAATGGTTTACCCATCCGTAAAAGCAGAACCCTTTGCTCCTATCTAAACTCTTAACCCATTGTGTTTCCTCAGATACACCGAGTACATTTCGGGAGCCGGCCGCATCAAGTCGGGCAACCCCCCGTGGCCCCCTCTGAGAGCCCCGGGCCCCGCCCACCCCGCCTATGGGGACCCTAGATAGTTCAGTCCGTATTATCATTCTCATTTCTATTCTATTCTATCCCCATGGCTTACCTACTAGTTCAGTCCGTATTATCATTCTCATTTCTATTCTATTCTATCCCCATGGCTTACCTACTAGTTCAGTCCGTATTATCATTCTCATTTCTATTCTATTCTATCCCCATGGCTTACCTACTAGTTCAGTCCGTATTATCATTCTCATTTCTATTCTATTCTATCCCCATGGCTTACCTACTAGTTCAGTCCGTATTATCATTCTCATTTCTATTCTATTCTATCCCCATGGCTTACCTACTAGTTCAGTCCGTATTATCATTCTCATTTCTATTCTATTCTATCCCCATGGCTTACCTACTAGTTCAGTCCGTATTATCATTCTCATTTCTATTCTATTCTATCCCCATGGCTTACCTACTAGTTCAGTCCGTATTATCATTCTCATTTCTATTCTATTCTATCCCCATGGCTTACCTACTAGTTCAGTCCGTATTATCATTCTCATTTCTATTCTATTCTATCCCCATGGCTTACCTACTAGTTCAGTCCGTATTATCATTCTCATTTCTATTCTATTCTATCCCCATGGCTTACCTACTAGTTCAGTCCGTATTATCATTCTCATTTCTATTCTATTCTATCCCCATGGCTTACCTACTAGTTCAGTCCGTATTATCATTCTCATTTCTATTCTATTCTATCCCCATGGCTTACCTACTAGTTCAGTCCGTATTATCATTCTCATTTCTATTCTATTCTATCCCCATGGCTTACCTACTAGTTCAGTCCGTATTATCATTCTCATTTCTATTCTATTCTATCCCCATGGCTTACCTACTAGTTCAGTCCGTATTATCATTCTCATTTCTATTCTATTCTATCCCCATGGCTTACCTACTAGTTCAGTCCGTATTATCATTCTCATTTCTATTCTATTCTATCCCCATGGCTTACCTACTAGTTCAGTCCGTATTATCATTCTCATTTCTATTCTATTCTATCCCCATGGCTTACCTACTAGTTCAGTCCGTATTATCATTCTCATTTCTATTCTATTCTATCCCCATGGCTTACCTACTAGTTCAGTCCGTATTATCATTCTCATTTCTATTCTATTCTATCCCCATGGCTTACCTACTAGTTCAGTCCGTATTATCATTCTCATTTCTATTCTATTCTATCCCCATGGCTTACCTACTAGTTCAGTCCGTATTATCATTCTCATTTCTATTCTATTCTATCCCCATGGCTTACCTACTAGTTCAGTCCGTATTATCATTCTCATTTCTATTCTATTCTATCCCCATGGCTTACCTACTAGTTCAGTCCGTATTATCATTCTCATTTCTATTCTATTCTATCCCCATGGCTTACCTACTAGTTCAGTCCGTATTATCATTCTCATTTCTATTCTATTCTATCCCCATGGCTTACCTACTAGTTCAGTCCGTATTATCATTCTCATTTCTATTCTATTCTATCCCCATGGCTTACCTACTAGTTCAGTCCGTATTATCATTCTCATTTCTATTCTATTCTATCCCCATGGCTTACCTACTAGTTCAGTCCGTATTATCATTCTCATTTCTATTCTATTCTATCCCCATGGCTTACCTACTAGTTCAGTCCGTATTATCATTCTCATTTCTATTCTATTCTATCCCCATGGCTTACCTACTAGTTCAGTCCGTATTATCATTCTCATTTCTATTCTATTCTATCCCCATGGCTTACCTACTAGTTCAGTCCGTATTATCATTCTCATTTCTATTCTATTCTATCCCCATGGCTTACCTACTAGTTCAGTCCGTATTATCATTCTCATTTCTATTCTATTCTATCCCCATGGCTTACCTACTAGTTCAGTCCGTATTATCATTCTCATTTCTATTCTATTCTATCCCCATGGCTTACCTACTAGTTCAGTCCGTATTATCATTCTCATTTCTATTCTATTCTATCCCCATGGCTTACCTACTAGTTCAGTCCGTATTATCATTCTCATTTCTATTCTATTCTATCCCCATGGCTTACCTACTAGTTCAGTCCGTATTATCATTCTCATTTCTATTCTATTCTATCCCCATGGCTTACCTACTAGTTCAGTCCGTATTATCATTCTCATTTCTATTCTATTCTATCCCCATGGCTTACCTACTAGTTCAGTCCGTATTATCATTCTCATTTCTATTCTATTCTATCCCCATGGCTTACCTACTAGTTCAGTCCGTATTATCATTCTCATTTCTATTCTATTCTATCCCCATGGCTTACCTACTAGTTCAGTCCGTATTATCATTCTCATTTCTATTCTATTCTATCCCCATGGCTTACCTACTAGTTCAGTCCGTATTATCATTCTCATTTCTATTCTATTCTATCCCCATGGCTTACCTACTAGTTCAGTCCGTATTATCATTCTCATTTCTATTCTATTCTATCCCCATGGCTTACCTACTAGTTCAGTCCGTATTATCATTCTCATTTCTATTCTATTCTATCCCCATGGCTTACCTACTAGTTCAGTCCGTATTATCATTCTCATTTCTATTCTATTCTATCCCCATGGCTTACCTACTAGTTCAGTCCGTATTATCATTCTCATTTCTATTCTATTCTATCCCCATGGCTTACCTACTAGTTCAGTCCGTATTATCATTCTCATTTCTATTCTATTCTATCCCCATGGCTTACCTACTAGTTCAGTCCGTATTATCATTCTCATTTCTATTCTATTCTATCCCCATGGCTTACCTACTAGTTCAGTCCGTATTATCATTCTCATTTCTATTCTATTCTATCCCCATGGCTTACCTACTAGTTCAGTCCGTATTATCATTCTCATTTCTATTCTATTCTATCCCCATGGCTTACCTACTAGTTCAGTCCGTATTATCATTCTCATTTCTATTCTATTCTATCCCCATGGCTTACCTACTAGTTCAGTCAGTATCATTCTCATTTCAGCTGGATACCGTAGGAGATGCCCTTGGCCAGGCCCTCGAAGATTATACCTCCGGCAAAACCCTCACCACAGAGCAACTTCTCAAGCTGTTCGCTCTCAATGGCGTTACCATAGTAACCGAGCAGCCTAGCGACGCGACCACGAACTATGCTGTGTTCACACCTTATCCACCTCGTTGAACCTAGCCATGAAGCGACCCTGGTGGATAAAATTTGAAACACAAGCTGCGTTATATTTCGCGGTTTGCTGCAGATTTCGGCGTGTGGCATTCAGTCGATTGTTGAGATTGTCTGTGATGTGAGGAGCTATGGTCTCTGGTGTGATTGGTTTGGGCTGTTCAGGTTTAGTCTAGTCTATAGTGTAGGTTAACAAGTTATCTCCGCCTAAGAACATTTTTGCTTCTGTCCTGCTTTGGAAGCCAGCAATGACATTGTTTGGGAAAAATATTGGGATGTGAGAGGAAAATGAAATGGCCAAAGATCCCGACATTTGCAACATACATACATACACATTTTTGCAAGGGTGATATGTATGAGTTATAAGCCAAATATCATTTATGTAGGTTTGCTAATAGGTATGATATTAGAGGAAAAACAAACAATCAAGATAAGGTTCAATGAAGTTGCTGTTATTAATTTTAGGCTGAAGGATATAATACATAATATGTATAGGCTGGGGAGATGGTCTTACTTTAAACTGAATGATAAAGGTATAGACTAGGACAAGAGAGATAAGTTTAAGGCTGGTATAAGATTAAGGCAAGATTTTATCAAGGTTGTTATCTTTTAGAAGAATCTATTATTATCTAGGTATAGGTAATTTAAGTATTTAGTTGTTTTTATTTTAGGTAATCTGTAGTCTTTGTTTTATGGATTGGATTATTGGAGATGGGAATTTATTTATTTTATTTTATTATTTTTTTTTGTTATTATTTTGGTACCTCGTTTATCCGCAAGTTTCTTTACTAATTGTATACTTAAAGCCAAAGGACTTCTTTCGCGGTGATGACGTGATTCATTAAGCGATTAACCTCGCAATGAGAGAGGAAATTCTAACGGTAAAAAATTAATGAAAAAGAAATGAAAAAAATCGCAAAAATCGTCAAAGTTAAAGGTTGAATGAACGACGTCACTCATTTAAACAATATTAGTAAAAAGCTAAAAAAAAAGTCAGCATGGCTGGACCAACCGCTTATAACCGCTCACAATTAGTATTGAAACTTGCTGCCTCTGAACTTGTTGGAACTGAAACTTGATGGCTCTGATTAAAAAGTAGGTACATGAAACAAGGCAGCAAGTGTGGACGTCCAAAACGGAATCTCTTTTGGTTAAATCATGTTGAATCAAAAAAGATACATAGTAAAATACGGCTTATCCCGTCCGTTTCAATGTGTCTTCCTGTTGCACTTACTATCCTATCTCCTATCTGTTGCACTCACTATCCCATCTGTTGCACTCACTATCCTTTCCTGTTGCACTTACTATCCCATCTGTTGCACTCACTATCCTATCTGTTGCACTCACTATCCCATCTGTTGTACTCACTATCCTATCTGTTTCGTTTCGCAGGGAGTACACATGTCCCAAAAGTATATTTAACAATTTTTATTTTTTTTTTTTTTTTTTTTTTTTTTTTTTTTTTTTTTTAATTCTACCTAGAAAATATCTTCTAGATTATTCTAGAAGAATTTTAAACTTCAACACCCTGCCAAAGCATATTTCATGGTGTTTAGGTTTACACACAGAAACTCATCAACAGACTTTTTATTTATTGGAATTTTTTCATCAAAAAAATAACACAATTTCACTCGGAGGCCCCTTTTTCAGATAACCATTGAAAATACATAAGTGTCCTGTGGCAGCAAGTGTGGACGTCCAAAACGGAATCTCTTTTGGTTAAATCATGTTGAATCAAAAAAGATACATAGTAAAATACGGCTTATCCGGTCCGTTTCAATGTGTCTTCCTGTTGCACTTACTATCCTATCTGTTGCACTCACTATCCTATCTGTTGCACTCACTATCCTTTCCTGTTGCACTTACTATCCTATCTGTTGCACTCACTATCCCATCTGTTGCACTCACTATCCCATCTGTTGCACTCACTATCCTATCTGTTTCGTTTCGCAGGGAGTACACATGTCCTCTGTGCCGTCAGCTCGCCAACTCCGTGTTACCATTGCCCCCTCAGTTAGGCGAAACCACGTCCCTCATCCCCCACTATCCTATCTGTTTCGTTTCGCAGGGAGTACACATGTCCTCTGTGCCGTCAGCTCGCCAACTCCGTGTTACCATTGCCCCCTCAGCTAGGCGAAACCACGTCCCTCATCCCTAGCAAGGAAGCGGACATGACGTCCATCATTAACGCCATGTCCAAACTCATGAAGGAAAATATCGAGGAGAATATTCAGCGGGCGCAGAAAGAAGCGGACAGCGAGCCGCTTGAGGTAAATGAGAACATCCACTTGTTTGTCTTTTTCTTTCTTTTATGGAAATGTACCAAAATAGGGAGGTCTTATAGTCCCGAATATACCTTGTTTCTTGTTTATCCTGCTCGAATGAGACTAAAAAGTTCCTTTTACCCCAGCAGTCTTTTTTTTATTAACAATAAGAGAACGCCAAATGAGAACAGAATAAGAGGAAGCCGTTCAGCCGTTCCGAGAACGCACCATATTTGTTTAGGATAAAGTTCGCCGGAATCGAACCCACGACCTAGCGCTTACAAGGCAGACGCGCTACCAACCAAGCTAACTAGGCTATCAGCACAAAATGAAAAGACACGGTTATTAATTTGCAGAAATCCAGAACTATAAACTAAGATTCCTTTTACACAATGAAATCGTACCACATTCAAATTGTTCTGACTTTTAATATTCATGAAGGAAAATATCGAGGAGAATATTCAGCGGGCGCAGAAAGAAGCGGACAGCGAGCCGCTTGAGGTAAATGAGAACATCCACTTTTTTGTCTTTTTCTTTCTTTTATGGAAATTGTCGCAAAAGAGGGAGTTCTTATCGTCCCCAACATACCTTGTTTATCCTGCTCGAATGAGACTAAAAAGTTCCTTTTACGCCAGCAGTCTTTTTTTTTATTAATAGAATAAGAGAAAGCCAAATGAGAACAGAATAAGAGGAAGCCAGCCGTTCCGAGAACGAACCATATTTGTTTAGGATAAAGTTCGCCGGAATCGAACCCACGAGTTAGCGCTTACAGGGCAGACCGCACTACCAACCAAGCTAGCTAGGCTGTCAGCACAAAATGAAAAGACACGGTTATTAATTTGCAGAAGTCCAGAACTATAAGCTAAGATTCCTTTTACACAATGAAATCGTTCCACATTCAAATTGTTCTGACTTTTCATAATAATAGACTCTTGAGTGGAAGGTAACCACTAGGTGAGGTTAACGCCGGAGGCGTTCTCTACCACCTAACACAGAGCTCCATTATGTGGTCAAATTCTCAAATAAATGAGGATAAAATTCCCTGCCTCAGCTGGGATCGAACCCACGCCCTCCTGTTTACCAGGCGAGCGTCTTGACCACTTCGCCACCGAGGCAGACTACAAGACTTTTGACCCAACAAGAACGCGTTATTCTGACTTCGGAGTTTTGGAGCCAAACGAACTTCATCTTACCTTAAACATTGTAATAACAAAGTCATTTTTTTCCACCAGGAGCTGCATCTTACCTTAAACATTGTAATAACAAAGTCATAGACTCTTGAGTGGAAGGTAACCACTAGGCGAGGTTAACGCCGGAGGCGTTCTCTACCATCTAACCCTTAGAGCTCCATTATTATGTGGTCAAATTCTCAAATAAATGAGGATAAAATTCCCTGCCTCGGCTGGGATCGAACCCACGCCGTCCTGTTTACCAGGCGAGCGTCTTGACCACTTCGCCACCGAGGCAGACTACAAGACTTTTGACCCAACAAGAGCGCGTTATTCTGACTTCGGAGTTTTGGAGCCAAACGAACTTCATCTTACCTTAAACATTGTAATAACAAAGTAATTTTTTTCCACCAGGAGCTGCATCTTACCTTAAACATTGTAATAACAAAGTCATTTTTTTTTTTCCACCAGGAGCTGGAGCCGAAGAGCAACCTGATGAAGGCCATGACGAAAGCGATGCAGGACATGACCAACTCGACCTATCCCAAGTTCAAGCACAAGCAAACCCACGACTCTCCCTTCTCGATTCATCACTCCCACACCCTCTTCCTGTTCGTCAACTCGATAGCGCGTACCAATCTGGAGATTGAGCTGGTACAGCGAGGCGGGACGCTGGTGACCTCATCGTCCCGTAGTCCCGAACAGATTCTCCAGGTGTCCCTCACGACGCCGAAACGGTCCTGCTTCAGTAAGTACTCGTTTTTTCCCCTTTAACGAGGGTTTAATCGTTTAATGTCACTGCATAAATCTGTTGTTAAAAAATACAGATAGATATATCGTTTTATTTGTAATAATATCCTGACGGTCGTTTATAATGGTCAATAAATAATTATAAAGGTAGATAATTAAAAAAAAATCATCATCCATCATCATCAAAGGGAGAGAGATAAAAAAGGAAAAAAGAATGATGAGCAAATAGGGGAAAAGTAGCAAAGAAAGAAGGAAACTGACGTGGACTTCTATCTACAAAACAAAGACCAGATTTTTTTGGTCTTTAGTGTTGATAATAGACTTGGCCATGATTACATTCACAATTACCATAGTAATTACAAAAGTAGCGCGTACTCATCGACAAAAAACTCAGAACATACATTTTTCATATAAATGGTATACCCACCCGTATAAGCAGAGCTTGTGCCACGGTGATGCACAGTGGTCACTACATTAATGCCAAGGTTTTGCAACACGCAACAAACACCCTATTGTAAATAAGCCTCAAATGAGGTTTATAATATTAAATAAATAAATGGGGGGCTGGGAGGAAAAACGGTCTATGGACATTTTTTTTTTTTTTTTTTTCATTCCGAGATAAGCCCCTCAAATATGAATAAACACACGAGGAAATATGATGGAAATAAATAAATAAAAAAAAAAAAAAATCAACAAAAGTTTCATTATATTTACTTAAAAAATAAAAAAAATTTTGATCATTAATCAATGTTGTTAATTTGATAGAGGTTTAATTTTAACGTCCCTGTATAATTTCTAAGGTTATTATTGACGAGGGTTTACCTACCATTCAGCGACATTCATTTGAAAGAATTAGAGCTTACATTTGTCCTGTGATTTTCAAGAAATTGACGAAAGAGAATGAAAGCCGTATGAGCTTCATAAAGAACGGATATGTCATTACGACAGCGCCCTTGAAGAAAGATATATGCCTCGCTTCCTGAACACTCTGCAGAAATATACACACATCCTTCCTCACTTCAGGACTGCAATTGTACCATCGGCTCTGATATAGCGCTCGTACCATCATTTCATTACAACTGTTCATCAGTTCTGATGTGTACGTGTAGTGAAATTCAGCGAAAATCGTATACAAGAACTCGAAAACTATCTTGAAGCAGTTGTACCGGGGCAAGTGTTTCATGTAGGCCATCTGGTAAAATGCCAAGATGAAAGCCAGCACGAATGGTACAAGAAATATGTTACTGATGGTCTTCAGAAAACGTCTGTACTGAAAAAATAAAACAAAAATGTTCGTTTGCTTATAGTCAACTGTTGAGGTTACTTAGGAAGTTAATTAAATAGCTTTCTAAGCTCCCAAAATTAAACCGTGGTTAGAGAAAATTGGAACTTATCGTACTAAAATTGAAGAGGGGAGGACAGGATGGGAAAAAGCCAGCCGTTCCGAGAATTCTCCTATCCTCTTTCCCTCGTGGTCATTGCTTCCCGCCTGGGGGTAAAATTTATCCTAAACAGCCGATCCGAGAATGAACCTTATCTCTGTATGATAAAGTTCGCCCTAGCCGGAAATCGAACCCGTCTGTCTGTGACTTAGGTAATTGCTTTAACATCTTACTCTCATCATGATTTGTTCCAACTCTTGGTATCTTCTTACGAGTTGTTTCAAATAGAATGCGGGATAGCTCTTTTCCTTCCATTGTTTGAGTTTCACAGCCGCTTCTTTCTTACTCAAATTGGCTCTATCTTGTTGATATCTGAAACATTTGTTTATAGTTTATGGATAGAAACCATTCATAAAATTTACTGACGATCTGCCCAATGTTTGGGTTGCCAAAACGACACAGCATACTTCTCAGACAACAAAGCTGGTCGTATTTATGTTAGCTACATAGTTCATTTGATGTTGAGCCAATGATTTACTCACATGAAACTGAGTGGAAGGTTTAAGCTAATTAAATGAAATGAAGTGAAAGGTTTACGCAAATTAACGAAATGAAGTGAAAGGTTTACGCAAATTATTTAAAATAAAATGAAAGGTTTACGCAAATTAAATGAAATGAAGTGAAAGGTTTACGCAAATTAAACGAAATAAAGTGAAACGTTTACGCAAATTATTTGAAATTAAGTGAAATGTTTACGCAGATTAAATGAAATGACACGAAAGGTTTCCTCAACATCTACACTACATCATAACTTTCTTTTCGTACCGATAATGGACCATTTGAGTTTCAGTGAGGTATGCACCAGTGGCAATGTCTGTATAGAAGATGAGCTCACCAAATCCATCTCTATGTTCAGCTCCCAACAGCTTGACAAATTCCCCTAGCATTTCATACTGACTTGCTGGGAACGTAGGGAATATAATCACCACCATCAGCAGAGACATCGATGCGATCTGTCCAAGCAAGATAACCAAGATTTGTAAACTGAACACGAGGATGAAATACCCGTCTTTATCAATATCTATGAAACTCGGTTCCCAAACGGGCGAAATCAATACCTTACGAGGATCTTTCCTTCCATAGATAGTGGTCATCAAGAATATATTCCTCTCTGAGATAGGTAGGAAAGGTTCAATGAGCATAGTCAACGATGTGACCGTGTTAATGACAAAAACCACGGCCAATTCAATACTCTCCATCATGACATATTTCCTGTGAATGTTCCTGTTGGAAATCTTGTAGAAGTGTTCCTGAAGGTGGAATAACTCCAGTACGTCGTGGAATCGCATTTTGATGACGAAAAGTTCGCCAAAGAAGAGCAGAAGCAGAATACTTTCGTAGAACCTCTGTAGGAACTCGGACACATCATGAATGGCGTAGAGAAAGGTGCTCGTCCATTGAGCACAGAGAGATAGAGCTATGAATACCCACACGAAGTTGGTGTAAATGTTATGAGCTTCATTCTTCCAGGCTTGGCGGTGAAAGTTGGGGGTGGTGATGAGACCAAATATATGTAAGGGAAGTAGGAATAGGTAGCGTCTTAGTTTGATATATTCCATGATGATGCTTCCAAGACAAGATTCAAACAACCTTGCTGGTTAGACGCAGTTTGAAAGATTTTTTTACTATTAGTATTACGTTTCGTTTGGACGAATACTGAAACGTATAGTAACTGTGGCACCTACCAAGCACATAGGTTTATCATTCATAAAATATTAATTTTGACCAAGTATTTCTATTATTCAAACGCGTTGTCACTTACATCATTTTTACCCCATTATATTTAATAGTCTTTGAATAAGTCAGGTGAATAGAATATTTTATTTACTGTAATGCGTTTTAGAGTTGGACATATTCTCAATCTTGAAAAGCCATTTACGTAATAACACTAATAACTTATCTGAATTGATGGTATACCTCCCTAAAGAGTTCCCCTGTTTACTTATAATCCCCCATTTAATTCTACGTACTTTACGCTTGTCTGTTTTACGTTCTCATTTAATTCTACGTACTTTACGCTTGTCTGTTTTACGTTCTCATTTAATTCTACGTACTTTACGCTTGTCTCTTTTACGTTCTATTTGCGTTTTTCCGTTTCACCAGTGTAGGCGTTTGTGATTAGCGCCAAACTAATCTTTTGAGGTTGACATTACTACAGCTCCTGTTGTATTTACAATTCCATATTTTGACATGATTCGTCCAAATTCAAAATTCTGCTTTTCCATTGGCTATTACACTTGTAAGATACTTTTCCATACTTTGGTGATTTAGGGCACAGCTTACTGTTCGAAAATAGCGAAGTGTTATCTCGCCCTTGGTTATCCCATCAAATGTACAAGACCTTGTTGAGACAGGGAATCTATTGACTTTTCAGTCTCATTCTGACAGTATAAGCAGGGTATATGTTTGTATTCTGTTCTATTTTTCTCGCCAGCCCAGTTAGCTTGGTGGTAGCGCGTCTGTCTTGTAAGCGCTAGACCGCGGATTCGATTCCCGCCCGGGGCGGATTTTATCCGAAACAGATAATGTTCGTTCTCGGAATGGCCGGCTTTCTCCTATCCCGTCTTTCTTTGCTCTCGGGGAGATAAGACCCTAGCAGTTACAGTTCCCTCTACTAAACCTGTTGAAAATAAAATGCAATTTTTCAATTGTGTTCAGCATACTTAAATGATTGTCACAAACATCGTTCCCCAAATATTATCTCTTCAAAATAATAATAATAATAATCTATTTTTCTCCCCCACAGTGCCTCTACTTCACGTCCTAGCGGTTCACTCCCGGCTGATGCTGCAAGTGTCGGAAACCGTGCTCAAGTGTTTATGTCAGCTAGCCGGCATCCCTGTCGATATGCAAGATCGCCCCTCGGCTATTGTTCCCTACGAGCTTGTAGTACCCCTCCTATGTCGTGACCCTAGTGCATTGCTTATGCAGCTCATAGTACTCCTGCCCCTGCATATACATCAGAGTAAGTTACATGCTACGACACAGACCACACGAGTCTCATACGTCAGAGTAAGTTATATGGTCATGCTCATGCTCGTACACAAAAGGCCCACTCCGAGGCTTAGGTGTAGGGCCAAACAGCCCTAAAGGATAGGCTAAGCTTCTATGAAGTTACATGGGATGGCTGGGATAGGCATGAATCTTGGGTTGACCTAACGCGTTCAAAAAAGGAAATGTAGCGTTAGTAAAGTAACATTGAAATATCGGTTGTTGCTCACTATTTTTATGTACATAAATCGCAAGAAGTTATATTATTATGTACAGAGAAGGAAGCTAACTTCATCACTACGGATGACAAAACACAAACAGCAGACCACACGAGTGATATTTGTGACAAGCATTGTAATATTGAAATATGCCCGGGCCGGGTCCACAAAGTGAGTTTAGAATACTGAATTTCCAAAACTTGCATAAATTTGTAATGATTAGTAAACACTATTATGAAGACATACATAGAATAATATATGAAAATCCATACAATACAAGAAATACACAATACATAACACCTAATACAAGAAATAACTATGGCAAAACTACAATAAAATATCAAGTACCGAACTTGATAAATTCATTACCAAATGAACTGAGAAATATAGACAGTAAAAACAAAATGAAATTGGAGATACAGAAACACCTTTTAGAAACGAACAATGAAATTTGACATAATCAAGAAGTAGAGGAAGTAGAAGAAAATGAACAAATCATGATATGATATAAGAAACTAAAATGTTCCTGAAAAGTACAAACATCATGTACTTATATAGGAACACGATGAAATTTGTGAGAAGAAACTGAATAAACCTTATTATTATTATTATTATTATTATTATTAACGGCTGGCTTTCTCCTATCCTGTCTTCCCTCTCTTCGATTTCGGGACGATAAGACCTGGGCAGTTATAGTCCCCTCTGTCAAAACTAACGTTCCCGGCCTTGTTTTCTCCAGAATGTTTCAGCACGGTGGTCAAACTCCTGTATAATCTACTGTATTTCCAAGTGTCCATTCAGCTCACATGTAATATGAGTGAACAGGAGCGTGGCTACTGGCGACAGCAACCTTTCCAAAGGTAAGCACTAAGTACAATCTCCCACAAAAACACAGATGTGATAAAAAGCCAAGTTCCTATCCAAAAATGTCGGCCTATAAAAGTGGTGAGATCGGAAAATTAAGGCCAAGTCTGTGTTCCCAGTTTTTCGTGTCTGCTGAAAATGCTGAACCTCAATTCCTTCAACCTTCTCTCAATTTCAACTTGACATTGTTTTTCCTTTTATTTTTATGTTAATATGAAGTAATCCTTCTGTGTGTAAGCTGGACGATTTATAAGCTAGTTACATTCAGTTACCTATAGAGTGAAGACGATATATATGCTGCACTCTGGTGGGATTTCTAAATACTCGATGTAATGGTGTAAGAACCTCTTTGAGTACCGGGTTTAAATACTACAACGAAACCATACCACATCACCAAGTCATGGTGGCTTGCTTGTAAAGGTCTCTGTTTCCCAATCCAAGGGTCTCGGGTTCAATCCCCAGCTATGTCCAACTGATGAGTCCAAATAAGGACGAAACACGTGTCTTGGGCTGCTTAGTGATTTGGTCTGGTTTCGTTGTATAACTCATGTAGTGATTTAAAGGATAAATTTAAAAAAAAAAAAAACAGGAAGTTTGAGAGAAACTTTCCAAAGTTTTGCTCTAGTCAACTTTGGT
Source organism: Diaphorina citri (assembly GCF_000475195.1). Lineage (NCBI taxonomy): Eukaryota > Metazoa > Arthropoda > Insecta > Hemiptera > Psyllidae > Diaphorina > Diaphorina citri. Next base: position 90,619 of record NW_007377898.1, on the reverse strand, counting down.
CTGAACTTTAGAAGTTTGTTTTTAGAGAATTTTGGATTCTTCTTGACTGTTTTCTATTTCCATCACTATTTAAGCCTTTTTTTCATCTGTATTATGACTATGGTACAACTATACTTTTTGTATCATCTAACACAGACACCAGAAATACAGACTGATTTAAAGGATAAATGAAAAAAAAAAAAAAAAAATAAATAAAAAAAAACCTTCAATATTTCAATATGTTGACATTCCAAGCATTCTCGACCATTTTCTGTCTGTAAGCTGGGATTTCTAAATACTCGATTTCCAACCACACTAAATACTCGGTTTCCAACCACACTAAATACTCGATTTCCAACCACACTAAATACTCGGTTACACCACACGCCACACACACCACACACACCACACACACCACACACCCACACCACACACACCACACACACCACACACACCACACACACCACACACACCACACACACCACACACACCACACACACCACACACACCACACACACCACACACACCACACACACCACACACACCACACACACCACACACACCACACACACCACACACACCACACACACCACACACACCACACACACCACACACACCACACACACCACACACACCACACACACCACACACACCACACACACCACACACACCACACACACCACACACACCACACACACCACACACACCACACACACCACACACACACACCACACACACACCACACACACACACCACCACACCACACACACCACACACACCACACACACCACACACACCACACACACCACACACACCACACACACCACACACACCACACACACCACACACACCACACACACCACACACACCACACACACCACACACACCACACACACCACACACACCACACACACCACACACACCACACACACCACACACACCACACACACCACACACACCACACACACCACACACACCACACACACCACACACACCACACACACCACACACACCACACACACCACACACACCACACACACCACACACACCACACACACCACACACACCACACACACCACACACACCACACACACCACACACACCACACACACCACACACACCACACACACCACACACACCACACACACCACACACACCACACACACCACACACACCACACACACCACACACACCACACACACCACACACACCACACACACCACACACACCACACACACCACACACACCACACACACCACACACACCACACACACCACACACACCACACACACCACACACACCACACACACCACACACACCACACACACCACACACACCACACACACCACACACACCACACACACCACACACACCACACACACCACACACACCACACACACCACACACACCACACACACCACATACTCAAAGAAGTTCTTACACCGAAAAAAAAAAAAAAAAAAAAAAAAAAAAAAAAAAAAAAAAAAAAAAGTTCGAGAGAATTTTCAGTTAATCCAGAGTTTAAGAAATTCTGGCCTGTGTAAATCAAATGGGTGACGTCAAAGAAAACCCTTGACACTGTGTTAACTCTCAATATCGGTTATAAATGTGTCAGGATTTTTTTCCTCGAGTTTTTATAAAGGAAACAGTAACACTGGAGGTCTTATTGTCCCCCAAATCGAAGAGAGAAGGAAGACAGGATAGAAGAAAGCCAGTCGTTTCGAAAACGAACATTATCCGTTCAGGATAAAATCCGCCCCGGGCGGGAATGGAACCCGAGGCGTTTACAAGGCAGACGCGCTACCAACGTTGATGATTCTTATAAACTGCCCTATCCTCTGGCTAACATTAGATCCTGTTTCTATCCCCCCAGACGAGGCAAGCCCCTGTATCTAAGTCCGGAGCGGTACAAGCTACTCGAACAGCAATGGATAGCTCACAGGTTCGATCACACGAACAAGAAGTGGGTGGGACATCGGGACTCATTGTAGTCCATGCCTGTCTCTTCCCTCACCAGGTAAGTGCCGTGCCTGGTTTTTCAAAACAGGGAGCCTGTTTTACACTAGATTTTTGTATATTCTACTAAATATTTTCGCAATTAAAATTAAATAATACTCGTATGGTAGTATTCATTAACGTAAATATTAATATACGTTCATTTAAATTTCATTCAAATAGTCATTCATTTACGAAATTATTTGATAAATAATATTACGTAAATGAATACGTAAATCAATATTTACGTATGATATTTATTTACGTAAATATTAAACATGTATTTCAAAATGGTTCACGCGAATTTTAGGTACTCTATTTAACATTCATAAATTAGCATTAAAAAAATTGTGTACATTCTTGTTATGTTTGTATTTTATCACAATAAAAATATTTGATTTGATTGAGGTATGAAAACTTGTGTTTCAGAAATACGCGATGTTTCAATCCCGCTATGATGAATACGTCAGTCAATACGTATGTTTGCTGTACATAGAACTTTATTTTGTATTGTACAATAGTTATTTACATGAAATTTACTGTAGAGTACATAGTTTACATTGAACTGTACATAGAACTTTATTTTGTATTGTACAATAGTTATTTACATGAAATTTACTGTAGAGTACATAGTTTACATTGAAAAAAAAAAGGACTTTTGAGACAAGAAAAACTGTTTTTACATGTATTTTTCCTATGGCGCACATTAAAAGTGGACACACTGCAAATAAGGACGAAACACGTGTCTTGGGCTGCTTAGTGATTTGGTCTGGTTTCGTTGTATAACTCATGTAGTGATTTAAAGGATAAATTTAAAAAAAAAAAAAACATATATACATATTGAAATAATCCTACAAAGTTCATTAAAAAAAACTTTCAGTAAATATTTATTCATATGAGGAGGAAATTTAAGGCAAAGCCACGCAAATGTCTTCATTTCTCACATATGTCTTGATTCACGCAATCCTTCCACCCTTTTCTTCGGCCTCCCTCGCCCTTTTCTCCCCCTCACTTCCTTTCTCTTAACTCTTTTCCCTATAGAGCTCTCTTCTTTCAACATGTCCATACCACAGTATAGCTATACGTATAGATGACACCATCCCACTCACCATTCATCTCCTGGATCCCACTCAACTCTTCCTTGATATTACTACTTCAACTTATGTTAATATGTTTCTCTTCCAGGCCTCCCACCAGTATAGACGACACCATCCCACTTACCATTCATCTCCTGGACCCCACTCAACTCTTCCTTGGAGATGATACGGACATGTCCTCCTCCTCTAACTCATCCAGTGGAGGTGAAGCTTCTACCTCGTCACCTCCAGACATGTCCGGCCCTGCTCCGGGGACCAGTTATGCCGGGACCGTGCCTGACAAAGCTGCACTGGAGAGTAAGGTGAGTGTTATTATTTTATTTTATTTATTATTTTATTTATTCATAAATTTATATCTTTGAAGAGAAAAGAATAAATAGAGGGGACTATAACTACCGAGGTCTTATTGTCCCGAAAGCGAACAAGGAAGACAGGATAACACAGACCCAGCCATTCTGAGACCGAATTTTGTCTGTTTAGGATAAAGTGTTGTTCTTCAGCCTCTCAATCAGTCCTAACTAGGGTGATTGCTTTGGGCTGATATTTGGTTTTGGCTACAAATTTTACGAGTGGATGCTCTTCGCACTCAACTTTTGCTATTCTTTAGCAAGGGAAATTCAGGCTTGTGTACTCCCTGTTTAACGTCCCCCAGCCAGACAAAGAGATCAATTTACACTAAACTATGTATACTATGTGCGTTCTATTCTCTATTGTCAGATCCAAGAGCTGTGTCTCCCATTCCTGCGTATCGCAGCCCTCCTCAAGCATCACATCTACGAGGAGCCTCTGCCCGAGGAAATCCCCGAAGCCAACGAGTTCCTCCGCCTCGTCTACTTCCTGGAATTGGTCACCGATGCCATGGACTGGCCCAAGTTTAACGCGGCCGTCGCTCTGTCCTGGCCTGCCGAGGTTGATTACCTATCTGACTGGACCAGTCAGCTTGCACTGTTTATCAACAGGAGTCAGGTGTCAGCACGGAGTGTGCTGTCGGATCAGCATATTCGGTTCTATCAGCCCCGCCTCCTGTCCCTACCGGAGTTGTATGATAAGATCTTTCAGGTGAGAAATAGTTAGTAGAAACAGGTGAGATAAAGAGAAATAGATAAAGTGATGATGGGTAAAAAATATTTTATTGGAATGAAAAAGGAATGCAATTGTCGGTATAGTAGGAATTTGAAGATAGTTCCTCCCTATTGTAGATCTACTTACTCGATTCCGCAATTCTACCCTCGTAGATTTTTAGAAACTCAACCATCTTTTTGGGCTGTTTGCCCTATACCTAAGCCTCTGAGTGGGCTTTTTACTTTCCTTATCCTATAGGAAGGAAAGTAATGTAATCGGGTCAAATTTTCGATGGGCACTTTTTGTGTATGGAGTTAAGCTTGTTATTCTGCCCTCACATACGGTTATGAACTATGATACTATGAATATTTTATCTGTCCTCAGTATTACCATCGTAAGCAATGCACCCAATGTCAGAGCATACCCAGAGAGACCAGCATCTGTCTACTATGTGGTACTCTGGTGTGTCTGAAGGAGAATTGCTGTAAGCAGAACAACGTGTGTGAAGCAGTCCAGGTAAGTGCTGTCTGCTTACAGTACCTACCTACTTACAATAAACTGTGGGGTGCAATAGTCCTACATACTGGACTCACACGAATTTCGTCAGAAAAGACCCCCATTTCAATGTAATGTAAGCAGTGTTCCCAGCTGACAGTGTAAATAAAGCACTACCTATACTCCCTACCAATAACTAGTAGGTATCACTCTAGGCTTGCTCATCGGAGATCCTGGGTTTGATTCCCGGCGGGGCCGTTTTTCCCCCCTTGGATTTCGGGGTGCACTCAGCCTTGTGAGGTTAATGAAGTAACGATCAGTGGCGGCATTACCAGTGTAAAACGATTGATGAAAAATGATACCCACAAAAGTTGGGAACCACAAATGGGTGACCATCTGGACAATCGCGTGCTACTGGCTTTTCCCAACCCCATTCAGGCTGAGTGAGTTGGCGGGTAGCTTGTCGTCGAAGGGAGGGCAAAACCCTATCACTAAAGACCTTATTACCTATACAGTGATTTCAGTGACATTAGGTCTCTATCAAATGAACAATTGAATGATTTAATTTTCATTGATTTACTTTCAGTACCTATACCTGTCTACTGGCTTGAACCCATATTAAAAGTGTTGTTTCATTATTTATTTTATCATTCTATTCGCGTGTATTGCGTGTTGCAGCACTCGGTTGACTGCGGCGCGGGTACTGCCATGTTCCTAGTTGTGACGTCATCATACGTAATAGTCATCCGAGGCAAGAGAGCATGTCTATGGGGGTCCATGTATCTGGACAACCATGGCGAAGAAGATAGAGAGCTCAAGTAAGTATTCAAAGTGGTACTGTTCATAAAGAGGACAACCAAAGGTCTATTTAGCGTAACAGACAGACATACACACACACATACAGACAGACAGACAGGAAAGAGGACAACCAAAGGTCTATTTAGCGTAACAGACAGACATACACACACACATACAGACAGACAGACAGGCAGACAGACAGACAGACAGACAGACAGACAGACAGACAGACAGAATTTTTTTAATGTGATTTTTGGAATCGTGGATGCATAAGGAGTAAGAATAACTAAAAATTTCACGATTCTAAGCAATGTACAGACAAATCTACAATTTTATTTATATAGATTGTAGGACGCTAGTAAGAATTGAATCTCTTTTCCAGGGCGTTTTTTTATTAAGTTTTTTTTTCGATCTTCACAACATATGTAGACCAGGTTGACTGGTAAAACCGGTGGTATATTTTCTGTCATGTTACCACGCGGGATAGGCCTTTGTCCATATTATGCCAGACCGTCTTACAGACCGAGACCGCGGTCTGAGCGTAAGTGGCTGGCGGGCGTTAGTTTTGAATGAAAAGTAGTCACGTACCCTTCTCCTAAGATAGTTAGTTGTTATAATAACTTACCAAAAGGACTTCTCAATGTGTGTCCTAACAATATAAACTCCAGGAAAATTTTGTCAAGCGCACTTGAAGGAGATTAAAGAGCAAAACTCACCTAAAATATCTGCCTGTGGAAACCAGTTCCTGACGAGCACATTAGGAGGTACTTCCACCTCCACGTCCGTCTTCCACAAGATCTTCTGCTTTATCTTGCTGAATGACTCTACGAAAGCGTTTAACACATACGGTGGCATGTTGGCAAACCGAACATTCGTCCCGAAACTGAAGAATATGACACCATGTGGGGCATCTGACATGTACTTGTCTAGATCTGGTGGTAAAGGTTTGGCATGCTTGATGTGCATGCCTCCTGTGAAGAGCATGTTAGGCGTGAGAGCCTGGGGTACCCCAATGCTGATGTCGTGCTCCAGAAAAGTCATGGAGATGTTGCGCAACATATCCACCATGGGAGGTCTGCTCTGGTAGCCTGGATACTTGAAGTACTTATCCATCAGAGCCACTTGTTTGGGGTAGTAGAACAAGTTGGTGAGGAACAAGTCGGTGACGGCAAACCACAAGCTGTCCAATCTTCCCCAGAAGTTCATCTGAGTTGTACTGGCTGGAACAAGACACGGGTGATACATTCAGAATTGTGTGTGGTACCATTATTAAATATTTATTTATTTATATACGTTCATTTAAATTTCATTCAAATAGTCATTCATTTACGAAATTATTTGATAAATAATATTACGTAAATGAATACGTAAATCAATATTTACGTATGATATTTATTTACGTAAATATTAAACATGTATTTCAAAATGGTTCACGCGAATTTTAGGTACTCTATTTAACATTCATAAATTAGCATTAAAAAAATTGTGTACATTCTTGTTATGTTTGTATTTTATCACAATAAAAATATTTGATTTGATTGAGGTATGAAAACTTGTGTTTCAGAAATACGCGATGTTTCAATCCCGCTATGATGAATACGTCAGTCAATACGTATGTTTGCTGTACATAGAACTTTATTTTGTATTGTACAATAGTTATTTACATGAAATTTACTGTAGAGTACATAGTTTACATTGAAAAAAAAAAAAATGGTTGTATTATTGTAAGAAAATCGACAGTATTTCCCTCAATGCTGCTATAAAATTAGAATCTGTAGACACAGTTAACGCGGATTTTTTCTTTTGGAATTCGGGACAATTTCCCCTTTTCTGAAGCCCGTTTCCCCTCTTTTAAAGGAAAATACAAAATCTAGTTTCACCACTAGGTGGCATGGTTGCGCGTGTACTAAACCATTGGAAATCCAAGATGGCTTCTTCCCAACCTACAAAGATCTAGGGTTGGGATTTGGGCTTCAGAAGAATTGAAATCATTTCTCTGATTCCGAAAGAAAAAATGCCCGTTTACTAATGGATTTTGAATGTCAATGATGTAATCAATGTCAATAATTATTTTGACATTGATTAATAATTTTTTGGGCAGTGACACAAATTTCTCAACCTGTATTAACTTTGAGTTGGCATTCAAAGGTAACAATGTCCAACCGAAAAAGAGCATGAGCAATGCAACATTATTTGTTATAAATTAGTTTGGTTATGTATAAAATAATGTAAATTAACATGAAATTTGTTTTGCGGAAACAGTACATGTTCTATCGATCAAAATAATCATGATTGTAGAAAAATAAGCTAATGGTGGATTTTACCAACGACTTAATCAGAGATTTCACTTATGGGAGAAGTTTCAATAATCAAAAAAGGAGTTTTTAAGATCCAAACAGGAGTTTTTAAAAATTCCTCTTTTTTGGATCACTGAAAACTCCTTTTTCGATCAGTAAAAACTCCTTTTTGGATTATTAAAAACTCCTTTTGGATGAATAAAAATTCTCCTATTAGTGAAATCTCTCATTAACTCATTGGTGAAATCCACCATAAGCGTTGTAACAATGCTACATACGTAACTTGTGTTTGTGTATCCATAATCTTTAAATCTTTCATCCAAGATTTATCTTTTAAAAAATAATTGTAGAGGTAGAAACAAGAACTCTGGGCTTTTTATTTGATATTTTTTATATTTAAAAGATATTTCGCCTGTTACAGTTTTTGTGACCTGAAACAAAAGTTGGTTAAGAAGTTGGAAAGTCCTCCTGATCGAGTTATTTTACCTATGCCTTCAAGAGGAGTGTGTCTGTACATATCTACATATTAGTTCGTTCAGAATTCAAGTCGGTATTTTAAGGTGTGTCCAACGATCGATCAACGTCGACTAAAACCGTACGCTACCTCGACAACATAGATTCATCTCGTCGATCGACGGCGTCGACTATGTGTGGACTTGTGGACACAGCTTTAGAGCGAACTTCAGGAGTGTACCTTGCATATCAACTGCAGTTTTTCCCACAGACCACCCTAATGGTCTCTTTTTATGGTAACTTACCAAAAGGACTTCTCAATGTGTGTCCTAACAATATAAACTCCAGGAAAATTTTGTCAAGCGCACTTGAAGGAGATTAAAGACCAAACTCACCTAATATATCTGCCTGTGGAAACCATGTTGTTATAAAGTGCAATATTCTAGTTTCGTTGTTAAATCTGGATAAGGTTGCGTGTTTTACTCTCTGTTGATGATATTTTGATATTGACCTAAAGCTCAGTTACACACGCTAGACATGTCTCTCAACTTGGTCTTCAAATGTGGTCTCGACAAATCGTTTTGTGTGTTATCAACTTATCACGTTATCAGCGTATGTAATATTTGTGCCAATTTCGGGACTGAACGAGTGAAATATCTCATACACATGCAATGATTTCTCGAAAGACCAAGTTATGAGATATATCGTAGCATATGTACTGGATGGACTTTACAGTGAAGAAAAGTGTAAATAAATTAAGAAGAAACAAGGTGATAATAGGGAGGAAAACAGGGAGATTTCATGGTCAAGCTTTTGGATAGGTTAGTATTGGTTTGGTGACACGTTTACGTCTCTGCCCTTATTGTCACACGATGCGATGTATAGGTAAATAATTTTTCTCTCACTTGTGGAAAATAATAATGTCATTATGTTTTTTAAGTCACTGTTCTTTGCGTCCGATCATCTTTTAAACTCTTCAAAACATCTGTTTTTATTTTGTTTGCGCACCAATGTTTTTTCACTGTACTTAACAATTAATGATTATTAGGCCTAGGTTAGGAGTATTAGAGGGACGGAATTTTCTGTTAGACCACGCGATATGCATGGTTGAATCCTCGGGTTTTGTGTATGGGAAAAATCCGGGCCTAATAGAGCTTAACAAGTTAGTAAGGCCAGCCACTCGGTATCAGATAGACCATTTCAGCCGTACCTGATAGTGAGTGGCTGGCCTAAGGTTCCCCCTTAGATTGTTTTAATTATCTAATTTAGTTTAAATTCTATATAAAAATAATATTATCTACTTTCCAAGTTAAAACTTTTGTACATTCAACTAGTAAGGCCAGCCACTCGGTATCAGATAGACCATTTCAGCCGTACCTGATAGTGAGTGGCTGGCCTAAGGTTCCCCCTTAGATTGTTCTAATTTAGTTTAAATTCTATAGAAAAATAATATTATCTACTTTCCAAGTTAAGACTTTTGTACATTCAAAAAATCTTTTATTTATTATGTGCAAAAAATATTATGAATAAAAAAAAATTAAACCTATGTTTATTATAAAAATAAAACACGTTTTTCTTTATTGATAAGTTGTGAAAATTCCAAATCTTGAGTGTCAAGAAATATTGGGCTCTACGTTATTTGTAGATATGTTTATTTTCGTGTTTTAATATCACAGTAAGAGAACTCTAGGTATTAAGGTAGAAACACACTACCACACGTCATGTCACGTCACGTAAGCTTATGGCGAGTCAGATAGGTGTATTTCAAAGTTTTCCCTATAATAATGTAGGTATTCTCGTTCAATTCAGCTACACTACTATCACGTTACATTGATGGTGCTTCCTAAAAAAAAAAAAAAAAAAAAAAAAAAAAATCACCCTAGCTATGTCTTAGCTACAGTCATGTACACGATGGAAATGGTGTGTATGAAAATCCGCTTTATATTTTGTTTAATGGTGCTAAAAGGATATTTTTGTTTTATCCCCCGTACATTCTTCTTTGGTTATTTTCTTTATATTGAAATTCAGAATAAGACGAATTATGAGTTTGTTCTTGTAGGAAAATTTAATTTTCCCCCGTTTAAAAATATACAAGAATTGGACTTGTAGATTAAATTTATATAATCACGTTACGTGAGTTTACGGTCTGAGCGTGAGTGACGGTCATTAGGTCATTTCTTAAAATGAGGTAGGTCAAAATCTCTGACACAAACACAGTCACAATATTCACTCCATCTTATCTTTCTTTTTCGCCCGCAACAAAACTTGCATCACGTTACGTGAGTTTACGGTCTGAGCGTGAGTGACGGTCATTAGGTCATTTCTTAAAATGAGGTAGGTCAAAATCTCTGACACAACCATAGTCACAATATTCACTCCGTCTTATCTTTCTTTTTCGCCCGCAACAAAACTTGTCCACATTTGAAAAGAACGAACAGCATTGCAGCCATTACAGAGATCACAACCAGAAGTATGTCCAAACACAAAAACTGGACGAGTGATAGTCTGGTGGACGCAGGTTTAAGAAAGTGAGCACCCTCATGTCTTATAACGTATTCCGTCCAGTAGACAGCCTTTTCCAGGGAGCTTACTGGGGACGATTTCATAATGGCGGAAATCCTCTTCGCGTTGGCAGCATATCTGAAGAGGAAAATGAGAATTTGTATTGTTTAGTTGTTTACTGCAATCTACTACCAACATTTTATTCCGTGTAGTTTTCATTATCAGTGCTACGTTTTAATCTATTATCAGTAACTGAACACTTGAGAATACCCGAGAAGAGGGAAATGTAAAATGATTTTACTGTAATTTTATTGTTTACTGTGTCATCTCTCTAGATCAGTGATTCCGAAACTGTGGTCCGCGAGAAGGTTTCAAGTGGTCCACCTCGTGGACCCAAAAGAAGAAGAAAAAGTCCATTTCTCCCCTATCTTGACAGACCTACCTTTTCAAGTGTTTATTTGCCGAGTGGTCCGTGGGAAAATTATAAAATTCAAAAGTGGTCCTTGGCCTGAGAAAGTTTGGGAACCCCTGCTCTAGATTATAACTTGTTCCATTATCATCATCAGTAAACAGTGTCTTGAGAATAGTAAGTGGAGATGATGTACTTACTTTAGGGGATGTTAAACAGAGAGGAGTAGACTATTGTCTAGCTGTGGGACTATAAACAGGGAGGAGAACAGCTAACCCTAACCAGCCTAGCTAGCTGGCAGTTTTCAAAGGGTTCTCTCTGCTTTTAAAGAATAAGCACAAGTCCTCATAATGCGATGGTTGACTGCGGTTCAGGACGAGCCAATTTAACATGGCTAGAGACCATCACCCCGGTGTATATAATAATAACAAAATAAAAAAAAAAAAAAAAAAAAAAGATATCCTTTCTTTATCCTGACCTCACTATTCGGCTACAGTTGAAACCGCTACAACAACAACATGTACTTACGTTTTATCACCCAACACTGCGTTGACCGCTTCCACAACGACGTCACTATCCAAGCTATCCATATCAATGACCCGACCTAGCCCTTTCTCTTGCATGAGGAGAACGTTTTGGAATTGATCTGAGAAGCCTGGCATCATGACTACAGGCACTCCGTGGTAGCCTGCCTCCATGGCGCTGTGGATACCGCCATGCGTTAGAAACAGGCGACAGTTTTTGTGACCTGAAACAAAAGTTGGTTAAGAAGTTGGAAAGTCCTCCTGATCGAGTTATTTTACCTATGCCTTCAAGAGGAGTGTGTCTGTACATATCTACATATTAGTTCGTTCAGAATTCAAGTCGGTATTTTAAGGTGTGTCCAACGATCGATCAACGTCGACTAAAACCGTACGCTACCTCGACAACATAGATTCATCTCGTCGATCGACGGCGTCGACTATGTGTGGACTTGTGGACACAGCTTTAGAGCGAACTTCAGGAGTGTACCTTGCATATCAACTGCAGTTTTTCCCACAGACCACCCTAATGGTCTCTTTTTATGGTAACTTACCAAAAGGACTTCTCAATGTGTGTCCTAACAATATAAACTCCAGGAAAATTTTGTCAAGCGCACTTGAAGGAGATTAAAGAGCAAAACTCACCTAAAATATCTGCCTGTGGAAACCAGTTCCTGACGAGCACATTAGGAGGTACTTCCACCTCCACGTCCGTCTTCCACAAGATCTTCTGCTTTATCTTGCTGAATGACTCTACGAAAGCGTTTAACACATACGGTGGCATGTTGGCAAACCGAACATTCGTCCCGAAACTGAAGAATATGACACCATGTGGGGCATCTGACATGTACTTTTCTAGATCTTCTGGTAAAGGTTTGGCATGCTTGATGTGCATGCCTCCTGTGAAGAGCATGTTAGGCGTGAGAGCCTGGGGTACCCCAATGCTGATGTCGTGCTCCAGAAAAGTCATGGAGATGTTGCGCAACATATCCACCATGGGAGGTCTGCTCTGGTAGCCTGGATACTTGAAGTACTTATCCATCAGAGCCACTTGTTTGGGGTAGTAGAACAAGTTGGTGAGGAACAAGTCGGTGACGGCAAACCACAAGCTGTCCAATCTTCCCCAGAAGTTCATCTGAGTTGTACTGGCTGGAACAAGACACGGGTGATACATTCAGAATTGTGTGTGGTACCATTATAAATATTAATTAATTTATTTATTTATTTTATTTTTTTAATAAGAGCATGACATTATGCTATAAAATCTTTTCAATTGCTTTTGGAGAATCAAATGAATCTTTCAAGGACTAACACAAAGAACTTATTTGGTTTGTATTTTTGAATTTATTAAGTCTGTGTTGAAACGCTTTCTTTGAATCCTGTACAATTCTATAGAGCTAAAGGTGTGTCCACACTTTGTCGACGGTCGGTCAAATATGTTTGGTGAAACTTACGCAATCGAAAGTCCGGTATGACCGCAGGGGACAAGAGGTTCCCATACACATAATAATTGGACGGCCAGTAACCCAACGGCTGGAAGTTAATAACAGGCGCCTTGTACTTGTGACCCATCGCCAACAAACACTCGCCACAGAATGTCCCCTCAATGATGACGAGATCAAAATGACTATCGTCTCTCTGAACGAAAGTCTGAATTTCTGGCGTTCGCAGCACTTGTTCCATCTGTGCCAGACATAGGGAGTGAAAGAGACCTATCAGGTCGGCGTGCGTACGGTTGCGAAACTCCATTGTGTTTGTTGCTGAAACAAATAGATCCTTAAAGAAACTTTAGAAACGGGATACCATGTCAGGTAACTACTAATTAATATTAAAATAAGAAGAAAATAGGTTTTCACTGGACTAAATAAACAAATTTATTTCTGAATTTCTGGCGTTCGCAGCACTTGTTCCATCTGTGCCAGACATAGGGAGTGAAAGAGACCTATCAGGTCGGCGTGCGTACGGTTACGAAACTCCATTGTGTTTGTTGCTGAAACAAATAGATCCTTAAAGAAACTTTGGAAACGGGATACCATGTCAAGTACTAATTAATAAGAAAATAGGTTTTCACTGGACTAAATAAACAAATTTATGGATAGAAAACTAGAAAAGGGTCAACATGTTTCATCATCTCATGATCCTGAGGATGGCATCATGAGTTTATTTAGTCAAGTGAAGATCTATTTCCTTGTTATTTTAGTATTAAATAGATCCTTGGCAGAACTAACGTCTAAGTTCAGCCACTCACTATCAGGTAGACCTGACAGGTGTACCTAATAGTCACGCTCAGACCGTCTGACAGACCGCGGTCAACAACAACAACAACAACAACAACAACAACAACACCAACAAGAACAACACCAACACCAACACCAACAACAACAACACCAACAACAACCCCGACAACAACAACAACAACAACAACAACAACAACAACAACAACAACAACAACAACAACAACAACAACAACAACAACACCAACAACAATACCAACACCAACACCACCACCAACAACAACAACAACAATAACAACAACAACAACAACAACAACAACAACAACAACAACAACAACAACAACAACAACAACAACAACAACAACAACAGAACAACAACAACAACAACAACAACAACAACAACAACAACAACAACAACAACAACAACAACAACAACAACAACAACACCAACAACAATACAACAACAACAACAACAACAACAACAACAACAACAACAACAACAACAACAACAACAACAATAACAACAACAACAACAACAACAACAACAACAACAACAACAACAACAACAACAACAACAACAACAACAACAACAACAGAACAACAACAACAACAACAACAACAACAACAACAACAACAACAACAACAACAACAACAACAACAACAACAACAACACCAACAACAATACAACAACAACAACAACAACAACAACAACAACAACAACAACAACAACAACAACAACACCAACAACACCAACACCAACACCAACAAAATCACTACCCTAAATTTCAGCTTCCCATCTTTAGCCGTTCAAAAAATATTCAGGGGTCCCCGGACTTTTGAAACACTCTGTATACAGGGTGTTCAAAGTGCCCCATAAGAAATTAAAGTTTTTAAAATTTTTACTACCTAGTGCCCATAGTTTCGGAATCGCTTTAGAACATAAGGGGCTGAAAGCCCAAAATTTACGGTCCGTTTCAGTGAAGTCTCTAAATTTTGTGGTTTAAGCCCCATATGTTCTGAAGCGGTTCCGAAACTATGGCCACTTTAGACTTTTATGGTTCGGCAGCGGTTCCTTGAATGTGGTCGCAGAGTTGATTTCAGAACTTACCTAGTTTTTTTTTTAGTACTGCTTGTTGCATTGAATTTCTAAATAACAGGCGTTGTTTTAGACTCGGCGAGTCGACTTTTTGAGTAGGTACTGGTTAACTCGTTTTAATGTAGGTAACAGGACTATAGACAAATAAGCATGTAAATAGATAGTCAATTCTATGTGATTTTTAACGCCGAAGCGAATGATTAGCTACTTTAATCGAGTAGTGAGCGTTGGCGGCATTACCAGTGTAAAAAGAAAATAATAATAATAAAAACATCATGTGATGTCATGCTCAATAATTATTTTTTTCTTTTATTGAATTTAAATATTACGACGTAGGTAATAATCGAATAAATCAATATACAATATGTACCTAATTATTTAATTTACAAAACAAATACTACAGGTTTTACTAGACTGAAACGTATTGTGCTTGAGAAAGTCCTATCAACCTTGTTGGTGGTTGTACACAGGGCTAGGCTAAGCTTGATTTTTTTTTTCTTTCAACAGAATGGTTTCGAAAACAAAATTCATGTTTTAAAATAGATAAACCAGGTAACCACTATAAAACGGTAAAAACTTTTAATTAAAAAACGTTATAACTTTTTTTGCCTGAAAGAAATAAAAATTGTTTTATTTTAAAATAATTGGAACATTTGGAACAAATTCAAATATTGAGTAGCCTATTGCCAAAACAATTTATTAAATAAATATACATGATGAAACTCTATATATTATGCACAAATATAAAACAGAAAATTACAATAGAGTTATATGTAATTAATAATTAAAATAGGAAAGACAATGCATTGTATCTAAAAATCTAAGTAAAATACTACCCTAAGTGAGAAATATGGGGGAATTAAAAAATGATTTTTAAAATCATTAAAAAACGTTCGATTTCATAAAATTAATAAAATAACCAATAAGTAGGTTGTACATTTTACATCTTAACAGGCGAAGAACCTACCTTAAATTTCGCAGAAAATAGAGTAGGCATCTAGGCATTCAGTTTCATTTTTCAGACACAAATTTTCGTCATTCTTTAACTTAGATAGGTAATATAGTTTGCTTTTAGAGAAAAAGGAAGAAACGTGAATTATTTGATCACAGCTTAAGATTAAGACAACTTAAAGGTTAAAGACAGGCAGAAGGACGATATGAAAGGATCACGGATAAAGAAAGATATGGAGAGAAAGATGTAGCCCATTCCACGAAAGTGTGGAATAATAAAAGTTACAAGTGTAAAAATTATAATAATAATTGTTTACATAAGTAGGTAAGTTATTATTATTTTGTAACTTTTATTGTTCCATACTTTGACGGATAAAGAAAGATATGGAGAGAAAGATGTAGCCCATTCCACGAAAGTGTGGAATAATAAAAGTTACAAGTGTAAAAATTATAATAGGTAATAATTGTTTACAAAAGTATGTAGGTAAGTTATTATTATTTTGGAACTTTAGACTTGGAACTTTTATTGTTCCATACTTTCGTAGAATGAGACCCTGATATGTTTTTGCATAGACAGAGGAAATTCAAGGGAGGCGGAAAGGAAAATAGATGGTCCGAATCTGAAAATACATTACAACAAAACATTTGAAAAATTGCTTTTAGAGAGAAACATGCAAAATTATACGAATCTATATCTAAATAACAAAAAAATAGAATTTTCCTTAAACATTACTTTGGCACTAGACAGTAAATATTATTGTTAACATACAAGCAGATTTAGTGCCGTAGGATGAGCTTCCATAACCCCTAAGCTTCGGGGGCCTTTATAAACACGGTGCTCAATGCCTTATAGCCACCGGGTCCCATTGTCTCTACGCCACTAATAGTACCACTCAAGTACTAAAGTCACTCATATAAGTACATACTTAAGTACGTCATTGATAATAAAAGATTAAGATTTGGTAGTATTGAACAATTACGTAAAGGGCTTTTCAAGTACATATCTACCTACTACCTAACACTGTAATCTATTGACTACTGAAAAATTCCACAAAAATTGCCTAACTTGTTGAAGAACAAAGATTTCAGAAAGATATTTGAAGATTTCAAGTGCGCTACTTATTTTACAAACATGCAAAAGCTTTTACAGGGACCAGACTCTCTGTAAGAACAGGAGCCTGGGAAAGAGGTAGTTGGTTAACAAAAATAACATTAATTTTTCCGAAGACCGAAATTCATCATCACTGAATTATAACAGCTCCGATTTCACCAAAGTCAAGACACAACGTATCGGGGCTAAGTCGGATTTTTATTTCTTTTTCTTAAAAAAAAGTACCTTGGAACCGCTTTCGCATTACTTCAAGGCACATGCTTTTACATCCATGCCTATCCAAGAACGGAAAAGTTCTGTCGGAAAATTTCCGCCCTGGCCGGGATTCGACCCAGCACCTCCAGGAAATACAGATTATCTCCTTCATGACATCACTGAATTATAACAGCTCTGATTTCACCAAAATAAAACCCCACCATCTCGAAGTTCAATCTGGTTAACACATTGTTTCCGCACTGTTAGGCACCGTCAGACTGTCTGTCTTGGAGGATTTCCGCTTGGGTTCTCCGCCTAGGACGCCCTCTGGTGGGGCGGAAGTGGAAGGACTTTGCATACTGGGTGTCCGGGAAGTGGTGGGCGTGGCCATTTCGCCGATTTCGATGGCGCTGCTTCGCCGTAAGGATCTCGTCTGCAACAGAAATCAGATAAGAAACAAAAATTACAGTTTCATAGCCCAGAGCTATAGTGGGTTCTCCGCCTAGGACGCCCTCTGGTGGGGCGGAAGTGGAAGGACTTTGCATACTGGGTGTCCGGGAAGTGGTGGGCGTGGCCATCTCGCCGATTTCGATGGCGCTGCTTCGCCGTAAGGATCTCGTCTGCAACAGAAATTCAGAAGATCAGATAAGAAACAAAAATTACAGTTTCATAGCCCAGAGCTATACCATTCATTTACAAGAATTAACACAACAATCATTTTGTTAAAAGCAAGCAATTAAGGGGAAAAAGACAATAAATTCCAGTAGTAGACTATTTAGCGGCTGGGACGCCCTCCTGATTACGAGGTGAAAGCCTTAACTACTACGCCATCTAGGCTGATATAGCTGGTATACCCTTTATTCATCTACGACTTTAAGTGTAGCATTCAAGGAATCTCATTGTACCTCCAAGAGACCTGTTTTCGTCCGCTTTCAAGCAGTTACATTCAAAAAGCTGTCCTTATTCGCTTTCAAGGAAAAATGGCTTGAGATACTGCAATCAAACTTTCATCCCAGTGAACATCTAGGCTTTACTATAGCGATTCAAAGACGCCACATTCGGAAAGTCCCCACCAATACTTACGTTGGCGCGGATTTCACTAGCCGTCTCCTCGTTGACGGTCAGGAAGAACGCGTTGTTGTCAAACTTATCCGCGTCAGATCCCGCCTCCTTATTATTGAACCTTGTGTGTATAATCTCCTCCATCAGATGATAATCACTCTCCTCGGCATCCCTCAAATGTTCCTTCTCCAAATAGACCGCCATTTCCGGATTGGACATTTCCGAGGCGTGCCGACATCGGCGGAAATTGCGGGCGGTCGGGCCGCCACTGATGGCGGAAGGGGGCGGTATTTCACCCGGGACAGGAGGGGAGAGGAGGCGAGGAGACCGTGGGGGACTGAGTAGTCCGCAGACCGTTTCTAGCTCATCCGTGATGCTGAAAGAAAATCCGCTAGTTAGTAAGTTGTATCGGTGTGAATGACAAGCCCTGGGTAGTACCAGTGTTAATAGTCAAATCATGAAGCCTGAGTGTGATACCCAGATAGTTCAGATACCTCCACTCGACCACAAAGTTCGCCAGTATTAATAGTTACTAGTATTAATAGTTAAAACTCTCAAAGCCCATTCCTCAAATAAAGGAATATTACTCTGGTTGATGAGGTTCGCAAGCTATACAAGTGAATACATTAAGAAAAGGGGCAATTGCAGCAATTTTGAAGTACGTGTTTGTATTGAAAGAATTGGGACTATAACCTATAGGTACCTATAAGTGTTGGAGAATTACCTTCTAACAGACTTTGATGTCGATAAAAAAAAGGTCATTGGAAACACTATGCTCAAAGAACATTTGAGAGCATTCAGATTTTTTTTTTTTTTTTTTTTTTCGTTTAAAAAAATAAAATTGAAGGATTTAGATTTTACATAATAAAAGAGACAAAGTATCTATTGAACAGTGAAACACACTTGGATTTTCACGTCGTGTAAACACAACAAGAAGTTACGAACTAATTTGACTCTTAATAGTTAGGCGGTAATAGGTATGACAAAATTCCGGTCACGAGGGTAACACAAGGACAAACACGACATTTTAGAGTAAACAGAAGGCAGACGTACACATGTGCATAGAACAATTTAAAGGTTGCTCGAAGTAATCACCAGGAAAGGAAGTAGGAATGAGGATGAAAAAGATAGGACTTATAACGTTCTGATTTTGAGTTTTAGTGGGGATCATGATGTTGTTAAAGAAGGAAGTAGAATGTGGTTTTGTCAATCATGAAATAATAAAGGTGACAAGAAATAAAATCGAGAGGAGAAAGAAACTCAAAATGTTTGAGGAATAAATTTTAAAGAGAAGACAAGAAAAAGGAAAGAATAAAATAGAGTAGAAGAGAGTATCAAGACAGTATAAAGAAGATATTAGAGGTGGCAGAATAAAGAAGAGAATAGAGGTGACAGAATAAAGAATATTGAATTTGGTTTAACAGGCAAGGTTCACATGCACGATTTGGTACAGTACTTAAGGGATATGCACGAATAATATTGATCGAATATGGGATCCTAAAAAATTGTGAGGGGAATAATTCTAGATAAACCAATCAAAGGGAACTTAAAAAAAGTACAAAAGACAATATGTTATGTAGGACATTTGCGCATACTCAAGGGATAGGTTATGCCAATGTAGTATTTAGGAAAAGTCGATATGTTATCGCAGGTTAGGTCCTCATGCTTTCTGATACCTTTTCTTACAATTGGAGGACGGGTGGTGCATTCTAGATCTCGGAAAAGTTTACCTCTGTGAGGACAGTTTCTATGGTGCGCAGGATCACCCAAGGGGTTTTTGCATATTAGGGTTCTATGGGACGTAGGTAATATTTACCTTTATCCTCTTGGGTATAGATTTTACATTAGATTAATCAGTAAATCACTAGGTACTAGAACAATAAGTTACGCATACGCTACAGATACGCAACAGATACGCATACACAGATTTAGTCATGCAAAAAAATACAGTTTTAAAGGAATAGACAATAAAGAAGAGAATAGAGGTGACAGAATAAAGAATATTGAATTTGGTTTAACAGGCAAGGTTCACATGCACGATTTGGTACAGTACTTGAGGGAAATGCACGAATAATATTGATCGAATATGGGATCCTAAAAAATTGTGAGGGGAATAATTCTAGGTAAACCAATCAAAGGGAACTTAATAAAAAAAAAAAAAAAAAGTACAAAAGACATAATATGTTATGTAGGACATTTGCGCATACTCAAGGGGTTGGTTATGCCAATGTAGTATTTAGGAAAAGTCGATATGTTATCGCAGGTTTCTGATACCTTTTCTGATATCCTCATGCTTTCTGATACCTTTTCTTACAATTGGAGGGCGGGTGGTGCATTCTAGACCTCGGAAAAGTTTACCTCTGTGAGGACAGTTTCTATGGTGCGCAGGATCACCCAAGGGGTTTTTGCATATTAAGGTTCTATGGGACGTAGGTAATATTTACCTTTTTCCTCTTGGGTATAGTTTTTACATTAGATTAATCAGTAAATCACTAGGTACTAGAACAATAAGTTACGCATACGCTACAGATACGCATACACAGATTTAGTCATGCAAAAAAAGTACAGTTTTAAAGGAATAGACGACATACACTATTAACTACAGAGTTAGGGCGAATATTTTAACAAAAGACAACGATCAAATAAGTTAGGTATGTTATAGCTACACAACAAAAGTAATTTCAATTTATGACAACTGTTGGGCGAGACGCAAAACACTATAAAATTAATGAATTAGTAAAGAACATTCAAGATTCAGGGTTAATACACAGAACTAAGAAGGTTACCTACCTACTTCAATGATGGAAAGAATAGGTGGCACAAGAAATAAGCACACAAATAAGAGAATATAGTTAAAGATAGAAGAAAGCGAAGAGAAGAGAAAGAATTAGAAAAAGACAGACATGAAGGTTACCTACCTACTTCAATGATGGAAAGAATAGGTGGCACAAGAAATAAGCACACAAATAAGAGAATATAGTTAAAGATAGAAGGAAACGAAGAGAAGAGAAAGAATTAGAAAAAGACAGACATCATTGTGGAGAAAAATGATGGCTACACAATAGTTTTAAAGAAAGCAAATGAATGTTGTGAAATAGTGGGATAATTATGACACACAAACTTCTAAAGAGAGATAAATGATAAAACAACGGAAGAATAACATAATTAAATAAAAAAGGGAAAATAGTGAAAAGAACAGAGAAAAGAATGATAACAATTAAGGAATTAAGGAAAGATATAGTTAGGAGTGAACTAGTGAAGGAATAAATTGTGTAGGGGGGAATAAGTATACTAAAGTAGGTAAATAGACAGTTCTTGTTATTTTAGTATTAAATAGATCCTTGGCAGAACTAACGTCTAAGTTCAGCCACTCACTATCAGGTAGACCTGACAGGTGTACCTGATAGTCACGCTCAGATCGTCTGAGAGACCGCGGTTAAAAAAAAAAAAAAAAAAAAAAAAAAAAAAAGATATCCTTTCTTTATCCTGACCTCACTATTCGGCTACAGTTGAAACCGCTACAACAACAACATGTACTTACGTTTTATCACCCAACACTGCGTTGACCGCTTCCACAACGACGTCACTATCCAAGCTATCCATATCAATGACCCGACCTAGCCCTTTCTCTTGCATGAGGAGAACGTTTTGGAATTGATCTGAGAAGCCTGGCATCATGACTACAGGCACTCCGTGGTAGCCTGCCTCCATGGCGCTGTGGATACCGCCATGCGTTAGAAACAGGCGACAGTTTTTGTGACCTGAAACAAAAGTTGGTTAAGAAGTTGGAAAGTCCTCCTGATCGAGTTATTTTACCTATGCCTTCAAGAGGAGTGTACCTGTACATATCTACATATAAACATATTAGTTCGTTCAGAATTCAAGTCGGTATTTTAAGGTGTGTCCAACGATCGATGAACGTCGACTAAAACCGTACGCTACCTCGACAACATAGATTCATCTCGTCGATAGACGGCGTCGACTGTGTGTGGACTTGTGGACACAGCTTTAGAGCGAACTTCAGGAGTGTACCTTGCATATCAACTGCAGTTTTTCCCACAGACCACCCTAATGGTCTCTTTTTATGGTAACTTACCAAAAGGACTTCTCAATGTGTGTCCTAACAATATAAACTCCAGGAAAATTTTGTCAAGCGCACTTGAAGGAGATTAAAGA